>NC_090203.1:25198690-25498690 GCF_033026475.1 Channa argus
TTCACAAGATTTACACATGCCAATGATTCACAAATGCAGCAATCTCATTAAATTTGTTTACTTACCAAAAGTCATTGCCTTAATGCATTAGTAGTATTTTAATATAATTTTGTTAGAGCTATATGAGAGTGAACAACATAATGAAGCGGACAACAATCACATCAAATTTACTGTTAAAACGGTAACATTGAATAACATAATCCTATCATTTGTGTATCTTTACTGTATACAAATATAATTTGAATACATGTTTGTTATGTTTTATGCATGTACTTGCAGTTCCATATGTTGTTACAATATAAAACTATTCTTGTAAGAAAAGAATAGGAAGTTACATGTTAGAAAAAGAGAGACAAAGGAAATTCTAGCTACAATGTACATTTCTACGTGTGGAGTAAACAATCCGTCCAAAGTCTAAATTGACTGAGCTTTGAATGTTTGTTTGTAAAATTTTACCTGGGGAAATGGAAATTATGGGCTGAAGAGCCTAAAGAATACTTTAAAAAGCTGCTGTTGCACATTTAAGGTCACAGTTTGACAACATACAGTAGAGAGCAGCAGAGCCCAGCAAAGATGATCAATTCTCTGTCACTTCTGATGTGCAAGAGAGCCTTTGAATGCATACACACACACACACATATATATACACACACACACACATATATATTGTAGCAACCCACGGTTTATGGGAGCTAACTGTGGGAGGCCCCCACACTAACCCACTTGCTGGGCCGTTACAATATATACACACACACACACACACACACATATATATTATATATATATATATATATATATATATATATATATATATATATATATATATATATATATATATATATATATATATATATATATATATATATATATATATATATATATACACATATATATGTATACACACATACACACACATCACACACATATATATATATATATACACACATACATACACCACCTCATCATGCTCCACTGGAAGGCAGACTGATTACAATGTCTGAGGAAATCATGTTGAGGAGAGGCAGGGAGTGGAGAATAATCCTACCTCACACTGAGAAACCACACCCAGGTGGCACTGGGGATGAAAAAAAGGCTCCATAATAGAAGCTATACAGTATATGCCACAACCATCACCCTGCCTCCCAGGACACTGACACGTCTCCCCACCCCCATCCACCCAAACTCTCCCTCTAGGCCAGTGATACAGATGAAGCAGAGCTATCGGAGGGGGGGTCATGGGGAGAAAAGCAGCAGTTCATTTATCACCCTGATGCAACTCTAATGAAGTGATAATGCATTAACACATCCACAGAGGGTGGCATGGGGACAAGAGGATGTGATTGGTGGGGGGGGGTCTAATAAGGACTGTTCACTAAGTAAAGGTGATGTTCACTCACGGAAAACAGACATAACACAACACAAGTAATGCAATTCAATGCATATAAACACGTATGTATGTTCGTTAAAGGGCCATTCACACATATGTCTGCAAAAGTCTGATTCAGCTGCAGCTGCCAATTCAGAGTCAACAGAAAGCCCGGCCTGCGTGGTTACTATATTAATTAAGTACATGTGAAGCATTGTCAATGTATGTAGCATTTTGTTTTATTGCAGTTTGTCTTGTAACTTAACCTTTACACTGATATTTTAGTGGCAAATGAATCCTGAACGATTCCTTTAGGCCCAACCTCGTTCTTTCTTTGACCCTAGCGATCAATCATAAACAAGTTTAAAGACACTGGATGTTGTACTGCAACATTATGTAAGTAGAAAAATAGTTTTTGTTAAAGTTCTCCAGAAAACTGTACTTGTGTTTTCAGTTTAGCTGTGTAAGAACACATTGTATTTTATGGGAGACAGGGTTGTTTAATCTGCAAATAATGAAACACCAATAGAACCATCTACATTGATAAAACATTATTACTTATTTTTATCATAATAAAATTAACAATGCTGGACTTACTGTGTTGTACCTACAAGTTATTTTTATTCATCCCTATTAGTTGTTTTCTGTTCTAACTTAATTATCACCATATCAGTTAAGGAATGCTCTATCCTCTGTAAAGGACAAATACATTATTTAGTCATTCGTTGTCATTAGTCTCCTAACGTTCATAGCCGTTGAGACTTACATCAGGAATGGTTGTTGTCACCCAGATTTCTTCCATACCTTGCATGCTCCCTGCTGCTAGCCTTCTGGTTAGTGACTGGTGCAATCCACTTCTTCTGAGCAGCACATTGCCGACCCATATGTGGTCTTGAACCCAGGAGGAGGTTAAGCACTTTATGTGTTATTTTCAGGCTTTCTCTCCTTTTACATTATGGATTAGAACTATTACTCTAATCGTGTATGTAGCACGATCTTATTGACTGTCATTCCGAAAGGGCATAAATCCTTAATAAGCAGTAGAGTATTTTTCTATTTCTGTGATTTAATTTTGATTTTGGATACATTTTATTTTGGTTTGCTCTGGCCTTTTCTGGGCTGCCATAGTTTTGGGAAAGAGACGAACTTCTGTGACTTACAAGTACACTGCTTTAAAATGTTATTTTTTTATACAACCTGGTTGATTTTGTTTTTTGTTTTTGTTTTTTCATTATTAAAATTTTGGGGATTCTGTTTCACACAGTCTCAAATCTACCTAAGAGATGTGTGTCCTTGTGGATCCTAAGTAGTGTGTCCAGGTGGAATAACCTGTGGTGCTGCTGATAAGTAAGATGCCTCCCACCTGTCTACAGATCATTCTGTCCCTGTGGGGGAGTGTGGGAGACCAAACATTGGTCGTGAGTCATCTTGTGGTACAGTATGAAGAAACTGCAAACTCTCTCCCTAGTTCTGGCAAGTCATCTATTTCTCACAAAGCAAAAGGAATCAACCCGTTACAAGTTGTGGAGCAGTAGGACTGGGAATAATATTGATCCTTGATGGGGTCAAGCTAATGTGCAGTATTAAAGGCTTGTCTGCAGTGGATGTTTGAGAGATAAAAGGGACTGGTAGAAATAATGATGTATCAGAGACCCACTTTTCCCACACAGATGAGGAGAAAAGTGAGTCTCCACAGTGCTGATCTGTCTTCAGAAACATCTCTGCTAAATTATCCAGAGAGAATAAAAATGAAGTATATAGACGAAAACTCAGTAAGAAGTTAACATTTTCTCTCCAACTCTTCTTTAGCCTCTGGTACACTTGTGGAAAACCTCTGGTATTCTCATATTTCTTTTTTGCATTTTTAGCTATCGGGGGGTGAAGGAAAGGACAAAGAATAAAATGAGATAGGTAATTTTTGGCCATACATATCTATATATATAGATATAATAAATAAGAACATTTAAATCGCTTTGTTTCATTTTTATTTCATTATTGAAAATGACATAATTTAAATGGTCCTCCACTGTAGGCATTGGTTCAATGATATCGGGTTCATAAGCATAAATTCTTAATAATAAAAGACTGAAAGAAATATTAGGAGAATGTGATTTTAATAGCTGATAACATGATCCTCTAGAGCCAAGATGTATCTGTCTGCTGGATTTTCTGGCTCTACAGAGAAAGTCAGTTCTCTTATGGTGTTAGGGAGTGAAGACAATCTTTGTTTAGCTCTGTATAGGCAATGGAAGAACTATATTAGAGTAGATCAGATTTGCCAGTTCGTGTAAAAAATGACTGAATTGGTGCCAATACAGATTCTTTTGGATGAGTCAGCAAATTTCTAATTTTACCATTTACCATTTTAATACAACAGTATTCGGTAAATGACAGATAAAAACAATGGAAACAAAAAAAACTCATAGGTGACATGAGGACACAAGACATAGAAGACACAGAAGACAGAAGGTTTGACAGGATGATGCAACACAGAGGTAAATGTTACTGGCATCACATTATTTATATTTTCAAATGATTTGCAAATTCTTGCATTCCATTCTTTTTACATTTTACACTTACATTTACATTATACACACTTTTGGACAAGGGCACCACCGCACTTTGGATATGAGATTCTTGTTTTAGTATAAATAGTATATTCTGTCTATATAACTTGTATTTTACATTGTGCTTTTCTTTGATTTTATATTTAACCTGATTTTATTTATTTAATTATCTTTATTTTCCTTTACATGTACATCACTTTGTACTTTGGTTGATAAGTGCTTTATAAATGAAGCTACTATTACTATTATAGATAACTGTTGAACCGTTCTCCACGTGAAACAGTTTACTTCATTTGGAGTTTGACTGGAAGCCTGGGCGATGAGATTTAGTTTTCTAGAGGCTTTCTGGAAAGTATTGAGTTATTTTCAGCTCTTTTTTGTAGCAAAAACTAGAAGTCTGTGCTTCTCCATGTGCACTGTTAACACAGTGGTTAACAAAATGATCACCAGCTCATGATCACTGCCATTAAGGAACCAAACACCAGCAGAGCCAGAAAGAAGGTGGGAAAGACAATACTGGATTCCTGGCTGCACATCTTTTCATTGTTTTCATTTTTGTGGCACCTAAACTTTGGTGTGTTTTCACTTGAGCTGTCTTTCTCATCAGGAAACTTCCATCTGGCTGTTGGTTCTGCTCCATCAGGACCAGGGCCACCAGACACCTGAGCAGCTTTTCCCCCACGGCTATCACTCAGTGCTCAATAACTCATCTCACCCTCCCCCCCTACAGTACCACCAATGATATCCTCCAACACACTATGGACCAACATTTTACACACTGTAGAACTTATTTTTACTTACAGACTAATCTAGTATTGCAATTATTAATCAACTATATTTGAATATTTTTTTTAAATTCTATTCCACCTAAGCAGGCAATAATGTGGCTGATCCCTTTGATCTAAGTGTATACGTATGCATATTATCTTGATTTTAGAAAATGTAGCTGTTTTGTGACTTCTGTAATCGAAAACACAAAGAGAAGAATATTCAGGAACTCTTGTGCCAAGAAGACCTCATAAAAGAAAATCAATCTGTCTAAGCCAAAGTCTGATATTTCAAATATAAAAGGTAGATGAACAGTGGCCCATAGAAGGGTTGTGGATTATAGTTATATTGTATATAATATTATTTCTGTGTAAATGATTTTTTTTTTCATTTAAATAACACACAGAGGGTAGCAAGCTTAGCTTTAGAAATGTTTTTCTTTGTACTATTTTGGACATGCGTCTGTACATTATCTGTTACAGAGATTTTGTTTTTTTCGTAACAAACTTTCCTTTAACTTTCCTGCTAACAATATTAATGGGGAGACTGACAAAAAGCCTTATTTCCTCCGACTCAACAAGGCTCCTCCAGAAACTGGTGGAAAACCAAGAGCATGCATACAGGTTTCAGCTGAGAGCTGAACATGTACACCATGTTAATTTAAATGTTTAATTTTTAGAGTAGTTCCTCCTGTATTATCTCCAAGAAGAGCAAAAAGAACTACAGAAAATTTTCTTTTAGTAGTAGGATCTTCTTGAAAAGGTCGATGTGCACTTTAAAATCAAGCAGCCTTGTTAAGGATGTAGCCAGCAAACTAGAGATGTTCAGTCGAAGATGGCTTTAATGACTGCGGCTATGACAGCTGCGTGAAGTTATCAATGTGTGTGTGTCTGTATATATATATACAGACACACACACATTGATAACTTCACGCATATAATATAATCTTTCAATGAATCTGGTCTTGACACTCTATGAATAAAAACTGCATCAGTGATAACAATGATCAGAAAGATAAAATAATTAGTAGAAAATTCCAGTAAATTCCCAAAGGTAATGTTAAATCAACAGCAGTCAAGTGTGAGCTCTTTGTAGGTTGATGTAAGGTTAACTGAGAGGCAGAGCACATTTCATGCCACATCACAGCCGTTCACTCATTAGGCAGATCATTCAAAGAGCAACATACTGGTCTACAACAGTGAATTATTCATCCATCCAGTCCCACTGGACTTTGATGGCAAAAACAAGCCTCTGACTTCAACACAGTAAAGGGGGGGAATCTGTAGTATTACTTCTTTTTTATGTGAGGCATTAAAATTACAGCAATAAAAAGTGGAGATACAATGTAGCTGTAAGATATAGAAGATAAAATCCATGCTTTGTTTTATTACAGATATTCTGAATTTTGAATTTTAATCAATCTGCTTTAACTCTCCTATCAAATCCATTTTCCTCATTTTTCTGTGGAAGCAGGAAATTAAAGCCACAGTGAGTCAATGAGTCTGTGTCACCGGAGGCCTCCACAGCATCTTTCCACATTAGGATAATGTGGGTGCATATTTCTATTAAAACTATGCGTGAAACGTTGCTTACTGTAAATAAATTCCAGCCCAGTGCCAAACAGAAAAGTTTCAGCTCTCCTGTATATTCAGTGTCTGCATTGGTTAGAAATGAGACACTGCTGCTGCTAAATGTTGTTCAAACCTAACTTTGGAAATCATAAATAGGCTCTTCTTTATTCTGATGATCCATCTAGCTTTAATCGTAACTGCTTCAGTGACATTTTCATGTCGCATCTGAATGTCTTCCAGAGAAGTCTTTGGTCAGAAATCATTGACCAGAAAAGTTTCTGATGCTTCATCAGTCCCCACGTACACAACCATTCTAAGCTTGTGTGCAGCACAGCTCAAGCTTGATATCCCCATATTGTCCATAGCTAATATTTAATAGCTTTTACTGTTGAAAACAGAAGAAAAATTACCATGGCCTACTGATGAGGTCCATTTCCTGCGACTTCCAAATACAAACACCCGAAGCTGAAGAACTCATTCATTCAACCCGACAACAACGTCAAACTGAAGGGAAGGCAAAATTCGTGAACCTGGAAATTGTCAAACAAATACAAGTAACAGCATAAGAATCTGTGGTATACGACCAGATTACAAAGCAAAACACTGTCACTTCCGCAGCTTTGTTTTTGCAACCCCATGTGCTGCACTTCTACGATCTACTCAGTCAGGAACAATTGCGATTCTGTATCGTTAGTTCACTTTGACATTTACGGATAGATTCATCCATACATTCGCTGAACTCCTTTGAGGATCCAGTCAAAATAAACTACAGTGTGTGTTTATGGTAATGAAAGAACATGTTACCCACTTCAATAGTGTGGATAATGACACTTGTTTCAAAGATCAGTTGAAAGATGTTGAAAAATACTTTTGACCTGTGCTGCTCTTACTGATATCTGTGTGAATGTTTCCGAAAGCCATGAGAGAAAATAAAAGGAGAGCATTTGAAGACTACCTTCCTGTGCCACCCAGCTGTCCTCTGACAAAAAGAGGTCATGTCATTATTGCCTCCCCATAGGACGGGAAGCATCCAGATGAGCGCCCTAATCAGAACATGGACTCCCTGGCTCAATCATCCCTGTCAGGGGCAATAATTACTCTGCCGTCATCTTAATTAAAACTTGGTCTGGTAATTAAGAGTCATTGTTTACCTTGCAGAGGCAGCATTGATATGCATGTCATCACTTACTATTCCTGGCTTTCATTGCCCTTCCTCTTCTTCAGGCTATGAGCTTGTCACTTGTCTTTTATTTATGCTCTTTTCCTGTCAGAAAGGCACTCTGGGCTTGAGGGGAATCTCCGACACCTAATTATCCCATGTTTGCTGATTGTCCCTGAATAGATAGTGCTGGCATGCTTTGATGTGTGGAACACCTTCCCAGGAGGAGCACGGAGACATAAAAAGGCAAATAAGGTCAGACATTGTGCCGATGGAAAGGAGGGACAAAGGAAGGGTAGTGCAGAGAGATGGTGTGTCCTCATCCTCTTCTGGTCTATTTCACGGAGAAAAGCTGAGGCGGAGAACCTGTTGAGAAAAATCAACAGTTTCTCAGATACACACTCAGTAACACATTGTAAAGAAACAAGACTACATTAGCTGCTATTGCCTACTTTATGGCATCAGGAGAGTAAGACAGGACTTCAGCTTGGTTACAAACTCCTGCTTTGAAATGAATAATCATTGTCGTGTGAATATAAAAGCAAGCATCGCAGAGTAATGCACCATTATTCACTGTGGCGGTAACATTTGAAGAGTCAGGGGACACATTACTCTGTAAACATTTGTGCTTGAGGCGTTCAGGGTGCAAAATATTGTTTTAAGACTTTAAGTCTTCCGTTTCATTAGTTTACCATAGATTCTTCTCGGATCCAAGACCTGAGATCGACAGTACGGGTACCAAAAACCTCTTTTCTATTTTCCATCCATATTAACTTTATAAAAAGAATTAAAAAATAAAAACAATACAATACGTAACTGCATAACAAGCAATGCCAGGCAAGCCCTGACAGTTTGGTAACTTCCTAACCTTGAAATTTGTGACGTACATCCATGAGGTTGTTTTATGTAAAGCAGCCAAAGCAAGTTGGTGGACAGGTATATTATGTATTACACATTTTCACATTTTCTTCTTTATATGAGTGATGTTATAGAAGTACTTTGGGTGTTTATACCCAATTATTAATTGCAATTTTACGGTGAACCATGAATCAGATATAGCGTGTATTAAACCACTAGGAGCACAGCTGCCTTTGAAGCAGAAGAAATTTGAAGCTACCAGGGCCCAACAAATGCCGTAATTAGACAAGACAGACCTTGGTCAAGGAGGGGACCAAGAATTTAATGAACAGAGATACTGTATGAAAGCTTGACAACTATAGTCACATTTGTGTGTTTTTTACCAATAACTTTATGGTACTTTATTTCCCAGGGGCTTAAGGTTAAAAGTCCTCCCAGTGCCTTTTATCTTGCATTTCCACAGAAGGGCCAAAGCCCCTGGAAGAATAAACAAAGTACGTCCTTTGATGTAGTTACTGCTTCCTCTGGAGGAAACAGGTAGAGGAACTAAGCTCCTCAAAAGGTTCCTGGTTCTGGGAAAGCATCCATTTCGTGAAAACAGGGCTACAGGGTCCAGAAGATACTGTATCAGCATATGAGAGGGTTTGAAACTTCTGACTTTTTGGTGTAATATAGTGAACAGGTTATCCTGACACACTTATTGTATTGTTTAGAGAGGGGAAGTACTCTTTTAGAGCCTTACAGTTCAAAATGGTCCCAGATGAGACGTGTTCAAAGATATCCTCAAAATTGCACACAGTCTCATATAATAGATGGATGCAGGTAATTGAAATGTTGCCAGATTGTTTAATAATTATGACACAATTAATAACAATAATTTTCTTAAAGTTTTTCAGGTTTAATAATTTATCAAAACAATATTTATATTTGTACATTCTTTAACCTTCTAAAGTAATGTAGCTGAATTTCTATTATTTTTCTTTATCATTTTAAATAGTTTTTTCTTCTCAAAACAAGTTTTTTTACAATTGCATGAACAAAATTATCCAATGTCAATGGAAATTTGTTATTTACAAAAAGTTGGTAACCCGAGTTATTTATGTATATGTTAGTATAAATGGACATACAGAAACAAAGCGACACGTAACATTTAATACACTTTTGTATAAAGTGTTTAGAACTTTAAAAAACAGTACATAGATCCATCATTTTCAGCCAGAATATTAGACATGTATTCCCTGTTTACCAGAGATTGGATATATGTGGATGATTAATTATTTTGTAGCTCTAATTTCAAACATTAAAATATCTTAACCCTTTATAGGGAACTTGTTATACTTGGTATTGGTGGATATAATTTGCAGACATTTTTTTTTTATTCGATTTTTATTTAAGTTTCAAATTTAGGTAAACAAATAAAAGTTAAAGAAGTTACCATATATGGTTCCTTGCCCACCTAGGGAAAAAAATATTTTTTGTGGATCAATTATTGTTTTAGAGATGTGGGGGTGATGTTTTTAAAGCCTGGGGAAGTTACCATATGGTTTCCTTGCCCCATATATGGTGAAACTGCAATTGTTTTTTTTATGAATACACATTAGTTATAGTAACTGTTAAAAAGTTTGATTAACAACCTAGTGGGACTGTCATCATTAGGAGCAGTCAGGTTTTTCCTGTCAGTTTTCTGACTTTTTGTGATGGGATGTTATCTAAATGTTCTTGTGTGTTGGGTAATATTTAGTCATCATACTGGCAGCAGTCTTTGCTGTCAGCAAAGAGAGGATACTGGGCTTCCAGAGTCACTGACAGAAGATACAGTAATGGGAACAAACCTAAGACAAATCTGGCAACAGCTCTCGGTGCACTGAATAAATCTGGTGGTGTGTTCAGGGGACTGTGGGGATGCGAAGGAGTGAGAGAGAGTGTTTGTGTGAGTTCTGTTCAGCTCAATAACAAGGCCATGGAAGCCTCCAAGGGACCAATTTCTGTCTGTTCTGCAGACCATGCCATGTCTTTGTTTAGATAGAGAAAGAGGAAAAGGAGGTGAGATTAGAGTAACTGATGTATGTGTTGACACCCACACACCTGACACTATTTTTACTGTTTTCTGTCACAGTTCCATAAAGATCAATGTTGTTTTTCTTTCTTCTGTGAGACATTTGTTGACTTTTAGCTGTAAAGAAAAGAAGAGCCTCTCCAGAGGAGCGTTGATGGCTTTTCAGGAGGACAACAGACAATACAGTAGTAATTCTATTCAGTGCGAAAAGAAATGGACTTCTCCACATTTCACTTTTAAACACAACTTCCCCCTAAAACCTGCTGTTTTTCTGCCCTTTGGCCAGAGTAGCGCATTGTTTTCTGACCTTCAACTTTACAGAGGTTTTCAGCTCCAACCAACAATGTCTCATTATAGATGTCCACCAAGAGGGGGATCGTGACCCTGAGACAGAAAACTCCATCACCCTTTGTTAGTACAGATTCTTCTGAATGCACCAGCACAATGGAAGGTGTACAAGTCCTCTTAAACAGGATGTAACTGGCAACTAAGAGTTTTTTATAGATTACAGAATAAAATATGAAATAATATAATAAATGATATAATGGACTATTTTATGTTATATAAATAAATTGCATATGAACAAAATTTTATTTTATTCCATTTTCCTCCCCACAAATTCTTTATCATTCCTGACCAACAATTGTGGAGATTTTTTTTCTCACTCTTACTACAACAGCTCATTAATCTGGTTATGAAGAGGAAAATAAAAAATGGGATCTGCTTTATTGCTTCCTCTGCACCTTGTACAGTCAATAGCTGTTTCTCAATCTGCGTTCTTCTCTGTATTTCTGTGTTCCTGCAGACAACATCATTAGTCCAAAGTACATTTAGACAAGTATAGAACAAATAACTGGAAGTTCTCTTGCTGTCTTTTCTATCGAGGATTCTTTGGTAGCCTGTTTCCCAGAATGCATTGCTTGGCAACCAGAGGTCTTAGAGTTTGAGCTTGGATCCGTTTTGATATTAGCTTTATTACATAGGTTATTATTCTCTTTGGAAAAAACAAAAGCATCTTGTAGTTAAAAGATGTTGCCGCCAGCTTGTCCAAAAGAAAATTTACACAGGTTTAGGAACCCAAATTTGGGATACTCTGTATTGAGAAACACCTAAAAAAGTCATTAACATCTGGTCATGTCCCAACTTATTTCAAGCTACCGTCTTGTGAATCTTGACCCTACCTTGCCTTCCATAACTACAGTCTAATGTCAAAGTTGCCCTTCATATCAAAAGGAGTTTGAAAAAGCGGTTGCAAGCTGACAACTGCCTTTAATGAGCACAATATTCTTGTGTCTGTTTTTTGTTCACTGCATTCAACCTCAATTTGCTCTTCTTAGCATGTCAAAGGACCCTTTTATGCACAAAGATCCTTGGGATTGATTCGTGATATTCAGTCTCTCTAGGTAATCAAAAAGTTCCGATTGCAACAAATAATTCGACAGATAATTTGTGAATTCTGTGCAACTTTGCAATTGAAACATTGCAACATCCATAACAGGAGTTTTTTAGAAAAATAAAATCAGCATTTTAGACTGCAACAATCACAACAAAGGTCCATGAAAGTCGATTTCAGTACTGGAGGGGTTGTACTACACAAGTACCTCAACTTCAATAATCTAACTGAGAAAACAGAAATTTTTCTCCCAGAGCTGTTTTTTTCTTTTAAATATTTAAGAAAGTTAGTTAGGATTGAGACTTTAAATCCATATTGGAGAAATGATTCATGTGCAACTTTCATCCTGCATTGAAAAAAGTGAAGCAGCTGTGTCATTCTTTTAAAGTATGTTTCTGTACTAAATTGATCCAACATAGATGTAACCAACATCCGTAAAGTTTATCACAAGCTCAAGTCAGTGTTCAGCAAGGACAAAACCACCTCTCTTCCCCATCTCTTCTACCTAGACGACATCTTCATCTTCTCCCCCTCTGAGATTGAACAAAATACCCACGTCAGAAAAGTGTTGAATCGGCTATACCAAAATCACCAAAATCAATTGTTAAAGCTGAGAAGTGCTTCCACACGTCCTCTGGTTCCAACCTAAACCTTTAAAAAACGTGATAGTACAATCTGGCAGAAAGAAATGGACCCGGCGCCCGGCGCCTTTTCTCAGCATGACACCTGTGAGATTCAGGTTGACCTTAGTTCCATTTCCCATTTACTCTGATGGGAGTTTTCTGGCCTCTCAGCCTCTGCCGCTCCTCCTCCTGTATTGGACCCTGCCACAGCCCCGACACCCCGTGAGTCCTGGGTGGCTTCCCCAGAGTCATACTCGGAGGATACAGGGCATTCCTAGTGAAGTGTAGATTTCAATTCAAGATGCAACCCTCACTTTATCCCACTTATCACTCCCGCGTAGCCTATGCCTGTCAGGATCTTGTTGCACTTCCTGTCCCTGGAGTTTTATTTTGTGGCCCCTTCTCCTTACTTCCTGTCCGTGGTTCTGTTTACCCAGCTTTACCCTCGTTGTCCCTCATTGTTTGCACCTGTTCCCCCTTTATTTAAGTTCAGTCTTCCTTTCACTCCCCTGCCAGATCCTCGTCATTGTTAACGTGGTCACTGCCATCGTGGTTCCTGTCGTCAGTGTCAGTGTCAGTGTCAGTGTCAGTGTCAGTGTCAGTGTCAGTGTCAGTGTCAGTGTCAGTGTCAGTGTCAGTGTCGTCGTCGTCGTTATCGCTGTCCTTGTCATTGTTATTACTCTCACCAACCCCACGTCTGTATGTATGTTTCATGGACTCTTGCTTTCGGGACTCTTGTCGCTTGGTCATTTTCTCTGCCTGTTGCTCCCGGGTTTTGTGTTTTAGGTTTGCCTTTGTATTCTTATTTTGCTAATGCCTTTTGTTCATTTTGTTTATGTCTGCCTCCCCTGAGTTCCCGTGTTAGTTTTTTTGTGTTCCCCTCCCCGCTCTGTTACCTTAGTCTGAGTGTTCATTTATTCCGTAGTGTGTGTGTGTGTGTGCCTTGGTTCCAAACCTGTTTAGTTTCCTTTTGGTACCCTTAGCCTGTCCTCGTGAGTCTTGTTAGTTAAACTTGTAGGTTTCTTTTGATTCCTTCCCCCTGTTTGGTAGTAGAGTTCGGAGTTTTCTAGTTTAGAGTATTTATGTTAAGAGTTCTCCTTAGCCTTCCCCTTGTGTTTACTTGCTTTAGTTGTCTATGTTAACCCGTGCTTACTTCTTTAGTAGTTTAGTGTTTCTCCCGTTTGTCCATTTAGGTTTTATTTCTGTATCTGTTCTCCCTATAGCTCGGGTTTTTTGTTACCTCCTTTTAAGAGCGATTTTGTTTGTATTATATATCTGTCGAATAAAACCCTTTTTCATTCATCCCTCACACTTTCTCCTCTCTTGGGTCCATCCTTAACAAAACCGTGACAATGCCGTATCTTTGCTTTCGGGCCGGACGGGAATTTGGGGAACAGCGGAGTGGGAACGGTCGTTCGAACAGTTTGCCGAGGAGTTGCTTAGGGTCTTTGGCCCTATAAGTTCCGAGGGGAATGCGTCATGCAAATTGTCTAGACTCACACAGGGAGGGGTGACTGTGGCTGACTATGCCATAGAATTTCGCACAATCACAGCGGACTGCTCATGGAATGAGCCCTAGTTGAGAGATTTTATCAGGGCTTGTCAGGATACTTAAAGGATGTGCTTTCTTTTTGAGAGCTCCCCGACACCCTGAATAACCTGATCGATGTCTGCACTTGCATAGATCACAGGATTCGAGAACGCCTACCGGAAGCAAGAAGATGTGCCTTCCACTCGGGCTTCCCTAGATCGTACCGGCAGTTTCACTCCACCCTCTAGACCTGGTTACCCTGAACCCATGCAGTTGGGGAGGGCGCGTCTTTCTCCCGAAGAGAGAGAGACGCTTTCGAAATAATTTGTGTGTCTTTACTGCGGGCATCCAAGCCACAAGGTGCAATCTTGTCTAGTAAAAGGGGGGGCTCAGCAGGGAAAGAGGCACCAGTGGCTGGATCAGGACCTAGAGACCGGACTCCGGGTCTTCTGCTCCCGGGAACCGTCCTCCTGGTCTAAGAACGTGACCTGGGTAGAGTATTTACATAACACCTTACCAATAGCTTCCACAGGGTTGACTCCCTTCCAGGTAGTGTATAGCTATCTACCATCACTGTTTAATCTCCATGAATTTAATTCATCTGTTCCCTCTGCACAGGCTTTCATGCGGCGCTGTCGGCTGGCCTGGAGGAGGGCTCGCGCCACTCTGATCAGGACCTCTGACTCATATAAGAGTCCGCTTAGCTCTCACTCTGTTGGACATTGAAGAGAAGGTCTCCCGAGCCCAAGCCAATGTACCAGCCCCCTCCACTTGTCCCCCGAGACTCTTTTTTTTTTGTAACTGACCGACTTAGGTCTAAAGTGCTGGATTGGTGTCATGCCTCTCACCTTTTTTGTCATCCTGGTATCTCCCGTACACGGTTTGTGGTGCATCAGCGCTTCTGGTGGCCCACACTCACTAAAGACATTAGAGAATTTGTCCTAGCCTGTCCCACTTGTGCACAGTCCAAATCTAGTCACCACCCCCTCTCAATCACTCGCTTCTGGTCTCATGTTTCAGTCGACATTCTTACCGGTCTTCCCCCATCCCAGGGCAACACAGTCGTCCTTACAGTCGTTGACCGGTTTTATAAGATGGTGCACTTCATTCCCCTTCCCTCACTACCCAGCACCAAAGAAACAGCTCAGATAGTCAACCACGTATTTAAGATCCATGGCCTCCCTCGCGATATAGTCTCCGACCGGGGCCCCCAATTTGTGTCCAAATTTTGGAGCGAGTTTTATAGGCTGCTCGGTGTCAAGATTAGCCTCTCCTCAGGATTCCACCTGCAGTCTAATGGCCAGACCGAGAGATTAAATCAGGATCTGGAGACAGGACTCCGAATTCGCTGCTCCCGAGAACCCTCCTCCTGGTCCAAAAATTTAATCTGGGTTGATTACACTCACAACACCCTCAGCCTCCATGGGGTTGACCCCTTTCCAGGTAGTATACGGCTAACAGACCCTTTTGTCTGCTGAAATTAAATCATCTGTTCCTCCTGCACAGGAGAGGAGGGCGCGAGCTGCTCTGACCAGGAACTCTGACTCCCAGAAGAGATCCGCAGATAGACGCCGCAGCCATGCCCCTCAGTATTGGTTAGGCGAGCGAGTATGGCTCTCCGCTTCCCCCTGGTTCATCGGCCCATTTCCCATTGGTCAACCCTGTGGCAGTAAGGTTGCAACTCCTCAGACCCCCCGCCCGTTTCATGTCACCCCCTCCACCCACCCGGCGGTGAGGTGAGGTGACGTTACAGTTGTAAAATGGCAGAGATTTAAACGTATTTGACTGTTGCAACTGGCATGTTTGACAAAAACTTCCTGTCAGAGTTTGCACCGTAAAGTGCTGTGAACCTCGGTCGGCTGAACGCAGCTGGCTTGGTGCAATGCACAGCTCGGAAAAGCAGTCCACCCAAATAGCTAATAGTGCAAGGTAAACATGATAAACCTGGACTGAGAAAACCGAATACCCCTGGTTTAGTCTGTAACATGTCAAAAGTTGTGATAGCCATGCAATTGTTCTACTGCCCAATGTGACATCTTAAAATGTTCTTTGACTTGTGTTTTAATCAGTCCTAAAGTCAAACATTTACAAAACAATTATACAAGTAGTAGTTTATTTCTAAAAAATATAATTGATTAAATATTCGGTTTGAAGATCACAAGTGGGTCTTTTCTTCTTGCCTAGTCTCCTGATGAATGTGGAAGGGCAAAGACTTTGGTACGTCACTTTCAAGAAGATCTAAGGTTCTTAAACATAAGCTTGAACACAGACATTAAGGACGTTGCAATCCCTATCCATGCACCTATTTCAGCTTTCCATGCACCTGTAAGATGTAGAATGGACTTTTTAATAAGCTTATAAGGTTTCGACTTGTTGAACACATAGCACAGCATCTAAAAAACAACAAGACTGTTGATTGTAATGTTTAAAGGGTGTTCATACAAACATTTATGGTTCATTTCAGATTCATAGAAGTAGAAAACAAAGACTTGTCAGTAAATAACTTAAAATCTGGAATACTTGAGAGACGTGGGTCAAGCTTAGGTCTTTCCACTGACAGTCATTCTTCTGACAGTATCCAGATTGAGGTTGAGCCGTTAGATGATAGTTTAAGTACAGATGTGAAATCAAATGGCTTGCCATGCATTATTGAGCTTAAAGTTGCCTCGCTGTTACTGAAGCTAGAACATATTTTTCTTGTTCCTAGTGAAACCACATTCCTGATATTCCAGTTGGACAGACCCTTGGAAAATTGGAGGATGAGAGACTGGCCCTTTTTTTTTTAAAGTGAAGAAGCGAACTAATCGCATGGTAATAGTAGAGAAAATGGTCAAGACCTTTTCAATTCGAAGGCAAGAAATTGTGGAGAAGGAAATGAGAGTGGTGGCATTAAAGACGAGATGGCCTGCGTTGTTTAGTGTGGATGAAATTGTCAAAGACAAAAGGACAATTGTCATTTGGCAAAAGAGTTTTAGAGTGGACTTAGGCTTTAATGAAGTTTTACCGAGTAAACATGTTGCAATAACTCCTTTAAAGAAGGCATCAGTAACACCACATTCCTCATAGTAATAGTTTAGTGGGTGCCTGTAAAAAGAATGTTGCTTTGGACGTCTACAACATACTGTGGACAAACCTTTTTCTTTTTTTTTTTTTTAAGATCAATTCTGAATTTCTGAGAATTACAACAGAACCACTTCAAGCAATATTCCTTGCTTCACTGGACAAGCACCATAGCAAGCTCATAGAGATAATCAGAAAGAGAGGAGGGTATGTCAGAGAGAAGACCAGGGATATCCCTAAAGTTCTTGATCAGGTTTGCACTTGCTCAGTACAGTGAAAAATGTTTTAAAAATATGATATTTATAGATACATATAGCACTTATAAAAGGTCTATGGGGAATGTTGGTAGTGACACATAAAATGTCTACATATGTCCAGCACAGTACAGATTACAGTGCAGTTTACTTTATTCACACAATTTTTCCAGTGTTCTTTATCACTCTTCACAAGACTTCTCATTTTTTAAAGCCTTGGTGATTGCCACTGTACTATGTCTTGTCAGTGGCAATATGACAAAATGAAGACTATGTGCAACAGAGTCCTGCACTAGGTTGGGTACCTACGGTTAAACACGGGGATATATGCCGAGGGTAATCAAAAACAGAATGAACCAAACCTCGGACAGGGACCAAAAAAAAGAATTATTTGAAAAAACACGTCAGGCAAACTAAGGAGCAAGGTACACTGTCTGGGAGTTAGATGGAGGATCTGGCAGGGGACTGTGGGAAGAGCCAGGTATATATAAACCAGGGAACAGGTGAAAACAATCAGGCTGATGAATTACCATAAGGCAGGAAGCACGTAAACTAGGGTACAAAATAAAAGTCCTGAGCAGGAAGTGGAAACAAGGTCCAGATCCTGACAGAGATAAATGCAGGTAACGGGTCAGGTCCAGTACTGAGCTGGTGCGGTTGTGGGTTTGCAAAATCGGACCCGTGCAGGATTATTGTCCAATACGATGTCTAATATTTTTATTTTTAAACATTTGGACTAATCATTTTACATTGTGTTCATGCATTCACCTTGAGTCTGGATGTGAATGTAAGTCTACTAAAGTGCCTCATTGTGTACTTGGGGGGAGAATTGTGGATTAACTCATCAAAGAATATCTGGTAAGCTTTTTGGAATCAATCACTTAAGCCTTACTGACACATAATCCTGCAAAATGAATGTATATTGATGGGGTTTACTGCAAACCAGTGTGAACTGCAAAAGATCACCTTTTTGAACTTACAAAGTGAACATTAGATAGGTGATTTCTACATTTGTACATCACACAATAATTAATCAGATACAATAACTTTCCTAATGTCTTTTAGTGTATTAGGTTGTTTAAAAGGATTAAGCTGAATCAGAACCATGGCAGTGTTTGTTCTCAGGGAGAAAGGGGATCTTCTTCAGCTACCGCAGGAAACCAGAATTGTGATTGAAGGTGTGGAAGTCATTAATGAGTTGCCCTCAATGTCACATGCATGCGCTATGTGATTTGGCCTCATCAATGCACTAAATTCAAGCTATCTGACTGGTCAGAATTTCAATGCTTTCTGACCGATTACTAAATTTTGTAGCATTCTTGCTGATCTTAATTTGATGAACAAAGTAGACACAGGCATTTATTTCTTTTTATCTTTATCTTCTCAAAGAATTACCACACTTGAACATTTTTAGGAATTGTTTATAGAGTTCTATGCAGATGGAAGTACACACGTCATGTTTTTAACAATGGAGAGATGCACAATTTATTTTGGGACTGGGCTGTTGGGGGTTCAGTGTCTTGCCCAGAGACACCAGGGATCTACTAACCCTGTAGTCCGTGGACAACTGTCTTACCAACTGAGCTACAGCCGCCACTTTGTTATTTAATTTTTGTAAATACCTTTTTTTTTTTTTTTTATAATGAACAAATGTTTGTGTTCATATTGTATATTACACTTTTGTTTCTGGGTATAAATTTCATATTAGCAGACTTGTTTTGTTTATGTTAGTATATTTATTATTTTTTCCTATTGAGTTTTTGTTGAACACAGAAAACGTGTGTATTTAAAAACATACAGACTAATAAATGTACATGTCTTTGGAGGAGAAAGTCTTTTCATTGTGATTTTTGTTTTGCAGTAAAATACATTTGTCTGTAATAAGTTTTATAGTTTCATCTCAAGAAAAAAAAAACAGCTTCACTGAAATAGAAAATCTTCAATGTTAAAATGTAAGTTGTCACATAGCAGAATATTTAACTGTTTTGCTCTTCAAAAAAATAATCCGATGGCTTAGGTGTAAGAATATTTTTGATTTGAGAAAGGATAAGATATTGGTTTAGGTAATATAATTTTTTTATTTATTATGAGTGATACTTTTAACTTGACAAAATGTGTAAAAAAAAAAAAAAAAATGTTTTATTTTCTTCGAATGTAAAAGTTACACTTGAGTGTAATGTTAAATTTAAAGTTTTTCTAAATTGAAATATTAGGTTGTTACAAAGTAAAACAAAATGGTTTTTGATTTGTGTGGATGCAGGTTTTTGCTTTGGGGAAAAGTAAACGCATTGATTAGCATTTGATCAAAGTTATAATTTTAATAAAAAGCAATAATATTAGCTGTAAAAAAAATAAATAATTTTTTTCGGTTGATCCAAAGTATACTTTTTTCAGTGCGTCTTGACTATTGTAATTCTCTTAATTTGCCTTATCAGGACCCACACAATTTCATACAGGCGATTCAACATGCCAAAGCCAAGGTCCTAACAAATTCCTCCAAAAGGCTTCAAGAGGTTCCAGTCTTCTGTTCAAATTCAGAGGCCACTTCCAGAATCCCAGCATCTTTTATTTATGTTTAGGCCTTACTCATACTAAGTAATTTGTACTGTGCCTAAGCATGTTTGACCTGACTAGTGTGATACTTTTAAGGATGGAAAAATGGGTACATGATTTATATTTTACAGTAAGTTTCAAAAGTAAAAGCACTTTTCGACCAGTTCTGCTTTGTTTGTTCTTAAATACATGCGAATCATAGTGCTATTTTTAAGATTACATATTATTCTGAATACAAAATTACTGACCATCAAAACAGCAACAATTGTTTATGTCTAAATGACAGTTTAGACTTTTAAAGACTTTGTGAGCCAGAATGTGTCACTTTAAAACTGAAATACAAGTCAGGTAGTTGTTTTGCTTTGTTATTAACCTGTAAAAACTGAAAAGTGACATTAAACACATTAAGTGAAGTAGCCATTTATGCGAAAACAGAGTTTCAATAGCTTAGGTTTAACTAACGTTTTCTTTTTGCTGGACCTTCACAACATCCAAAGCTCAGTAGTGGGCATTGACGTTCTGATGGGATCAAGTGAATAAGCTAAGTGATGGTGTTGTCTCCTTGATGAAAAGAGAAGACATCAGGGCTGATGTTTGTATTACATTTTTAAACATCAGTTATCATATTTCTTATTACCAGGACAGTTCTATAACTATAACCATGTATCATTTCAACCATGACAACAAATCTCTTCTAAAATTTTACTAAATAGGCAACAACATTATCTTGCTGGTCTTCTTTCAAGTCACTACTCACATCTACATGCAAGCTACTCTGCATATTTATGTTGCCAGTGCCACTTTGTCTGGGTTAGGATTAATTTAATGAAGAGAAGTGTTAAGTTCTTCCATCCATCCATCCATCCATAAACTGTGACCGCTTGTCCTGTTCGGTGTCACATGGGGCTGGAGCCTCATTTGGTGAGCGGTGCGGTCCACTCCAAACAGGTCTTCAGTCTATCTCAGGGGCAACACAGAAAGACGTTTACAGACAACCAATCACACTCACATTCAAACCTACAGGCAATTTAGAGTCACAAATTTACCTAATATGCATGTTTTAGGAGTTTGGGAGGAAACCGGATTACTCAAAGCTAGGTTCTTTAAGGTAGGAATTATAGCTACTTTAAGGTAAAACTTGAGTAGTGTTTAGAGCTGCTGACTGCTGACTGTCTTATTACTATTGTTCTCTGCTCTATTGTTTTGACTGCAGCTACTCAGATGGTGCATGGTGAGTGTTCATAGGGAGCACTGTCACCCCCCTCTCGGCACCTAAGAGGGGAAAGGATAATCTCTCAGGCTCCTCCTCTCTTACCCCCTCAACTGTCCCCACCTCACCATCCGCCTCCTCTCCCACTGAATACTAAGCCAGCAGCTCAGAAAATTGTGTCTTGTCATTTGTGTATATATATATATATATATATATATATATATATATATATATATATATATATATATATATATATATTTTCACAGGATTAATATTCCTGCTTTACTCCACTTAAGTTGAAAGCTCAGCAAAATGAAGCAAGCTGTATCTGTATCCGCAATCTGTGGGAACAGGTTTGAACAGGCACAGAGAGGTGAATAATGATCAGGTTTTCCATCTACATGGTAACATTAGTTTAGTGGAAGCTTTAAAATTACCACAACCCAACGCCTCAAGCTACTTCGTGGAATGCATCATCATCAACATTGTTTGCTTCCAACAGGTGGACACTGTTACGTACAACTGTTTGATTAACCCAAACACAAGGTTTGTTAAACAAATTGCACAATCATCTTCTCCTGATTAAATGGCTAATAAACCAAAACACAGGTGCAAATATATGAGCTGAAATTGTGTCATTAAGTTTTGAGAGTTTACATGGGGTTATTCACAGGGAGTAGTATACAGCAATAACTACAGACATCACACAAATTGACAGTGCAGAAAATACAACCTTTTTCATTTTCAAACTTATGTACCTAAGAACAAGATTACTCTGTTATGCTGTCACATGCACAAAAATGATATGTAAGAGAACAGGTCTAATTTTCTAAAACTTCATGTTTTGTAGTCCCCTTACATTGTGATGTGCAGTGGTTTTGTTTGAAATCAAAAGTTTATTGTACTGCACTACAACCTACAACACTTTTTATCACATCATCACTACACAAATTTGTGATGTCAGAACTGGAGTTGTAATTCCAACTATTTTCATAATTTCCCGATACAGACAACATGTCAACAGCTTTTGGCTTGTCCCTCAGGGGTCGCCACAGCGGAACGTCTTCCACACGTTGATTGGCATTAGCAACCCTACCCTGTCCGGACTTGACACTGGCACCAGGGTGGCCCTTGGTGGCTGGGCGGAGCACCGGGGGTGTGGTGGGAATCCCTTATATGCTCAAAAATAAATGTAGGACATAAATAAAATAAGCTGCAATGATAAGCTGTGCCTAAAGGTAACTAAATAGCCTCTGTGCCTAATAGGGAGACAAAGTATGGTTGTTCCACTTTATGCTTTTGCCCCGGTGTCTGACTATATAAAGCTTTAGTGCTTTAAGTGATTTAACTTTAAAGTATCCACATTTGCCTGCTACAAACTGTTCCTTAGCATGCATATCAAAGACCTGGTGATGACATGTGGAACGCATCAAATCCATCATGTTCCTTTGGTTTAACTTACCAGGTTAGATTGTATTACGTGCTGTGGTTAACACTTATATAAAAGAAGCAAAACTACATCATGTGCTATGCTTCAAAGAGATGTTTATTGAGATTAAAGAACAGTGTCTTTCTCTCTGTGATCATGAATCAAATCCAGATTTGGAGACCACAAACATAATGACAGATTTAACTGATTTTTAATATTTTAATTATATGGGGTGACAGGAGGTATAGCAATCGTCCACCAATCCCAAGGTTGTTGGTTTGATTCCTCCTGTCACATGTTGTTTCCTTGAGCAAGACACTGAACCCAGCAGCTTCTCCATCAGTTTGTGAGTGTGACTGGGGGAACGAGAAGCAGTGTAAAGTGCTTCAGGTACCAATAAGGTAGAAAAGTGCTATATAAGTGCAAACCATTTACCAAGAAAGTACACACTTGATGATTCAGCCAGGAGGCAGGAACACACACTTGGCATTCATACTAAACAATTTCAGAATGGTAATTCCAGGGACTTGAGATCTCACAGAAATTCGAATGATAAAATGTGACTTCAGAGCAAAACATGGAAGGAAGCAGATGGTTATCTATCTAGCTAGAAGCACTTCCGTGTGCTAAGAAAAGTATTGTCACCATGACAACAAAGGTCTGGCACATGATAGAGGATGATAATGATCTACTGTGCCTACTGGCAGGTAGAGTAGAAACATATGAAGCCATTTATATGAGCTGATGAAAACAAACAAAAGGCCATTCAGTGGCCTAATCACATCCAAACTGATCGGAAAAATGCAAGAAGTAAGTGAGAGGCAGGGCCTAAACTGATAAGAGAGACCTAGCAAACACACAGACAGACAAGGGATGAATGTATGAATTAAAATGAAAAACACGTGCTGTCAATGAGTGATGTCCTCTGCTGTAGCCCATCACCCTGTTTGGCCCCTGCAGCCTCAATAAAAGCTATGCATTTGATCCAGTCAATCTCTACCTAGTGTCTGACCAGATCAATCAATTTGTATGAATGATGGCAGGCCAATAAAAGACACATGTTTAATGGAAATACAAACAGATGTAGATGGAGGATTCATTAAAGCACAAGATGGGGATCAGATGGGGTTATGATTTCAGTTAGCGAGAGGCAAGAAAAGAGGTTTATACTCATTAACCTTTCACAAATGACTCATGAGCCGAGTCTTTATTGATGGGTTGGATTATGGAGTCACAGTGATTTCTCTAGGAAGCCGAAATGAAAGGTTAGACTATTCACAATAATTGCTCCATGAGGTTACTTATCGACAGGCAGCATGCTTCAGTCGGACAGCATGGTGAGAAGAGCAAAGGAGAATGAAAGGAGAGGATGAAGGTGGCCAGACATTTGATGTTGCTTCAAGTTATGAACAGACTTCTTTTTGATAGTGCTGAGCTTTCTGAAGAGCCTATGAATAACTCAGAGGGTAGGCGCTGACGACAGCCGCCACAAACCTCAGAAGATTCGATTTTCCATGAATAAAATCACCAAGCAAAGTCACATTGGCGAGAACAATACATTTACACATAAATGTGCAGCCCTTACTGGTGGGGTCTACAGCAAGGCCGCCCCCCTTTATCTGACTCGCTACATGAAACACCATGTGTATGGATAGTACACACATTGTTGCGTTATTAAGAACATATTCGCTCAAGGCAAACATGTTGCTATAGTATCATTCATTATTTTCATTTCAAAAAAGAAGTAGACTGGATTTAAAAGGCACAAGTTTTAGCAGCAACAGTGAATATGAGATATTACACATTTTTACCTTTGACTGACCAGTAAGCTGAAAACTTTGTTGAATCTTCTGGTTCGTGTCAAAATGTACCCTTGATATGGTGACATGACATAACATTAAATATATATTATATTCGGCCAGTGGCCTCAAAACATACTAACCATCTATAAATCCCTGCTCCAGACCTGTCAAGCATTGGCAGTGCATTACACTCAAGGATGAAAGGGATGGCATTCTGGCCTTTTTCTTTTGTTAGGTTGAAAAATAATGAACTATGAAATAGAATTGGGTCAAACATTAACATTAATAAGATCGAATTTTGGGTTCTGACAAATTTACAGTTAGTATGGTATTGACCCTGAGTTACTGTACTCAGGTTACATTTAGCTGTTGACTGTCTACAGGTAAAAGGTAAATTAATATAATTAAACAACAGCCACAAAAGGCAATATGTGTAAACTAACAAAATAAGATATTTATTATGCCAAATAGAAAATTAAGAAATAAAATGGAAATATTTGTTTTAAGGTTCAGGTGCTTTCAAAAGCAATTTATTCACATTTCTTAATAACTCAAATGTATCACTTACTCAGTACCTTTAACTAGTATTATTACCAAATGTCTCCAGCAGGATAATTTAATTAATGCTGCCCTTTAACCTCCGATGCAGTATGACTATGCAGTAATTTCTCTTATTATTACATGAAGGAGAGAAGATCAGAAAGGCTGGATGTAGGAGACATAAGTGGGGAAGCACAGGAACATCCTTCACAATAGAACAGTCTTTTACTAGACTGTCACATCCTTTTATTGGAGAGTTATTTGTGATTGGACGGATTTATATTGTGACATGTCCCATATTTATGTCAGCTGTAATACTACTGCAAATTTTTGATTTTAATTGAATCCTGATTGTTGTATTCATGTCTATCTAAGGTCTGACTAATAAAGGAAGTATCCATTACTTTTTTAGAAGCATTCCTTTTCTTATTGAATGCATCATGGAAAATATTTAGTTCCAGCTTCACCAAAAGAGACCTGAATTACCTCAGAAGCAAGAAAGTGTAGAATTTTGAAGGTATTAAAAGTTATAGTAAATAATACTAATAAAGGAATTTTATTTATCAGCTGTCACCAATGGCTGTTACATGACTGATCATGAGATGTGGGGAATTTGTGATTTTCTATTAATATCAGTAATTCTCAAAAAGCATCTGTGTTTGTGCACCTCAGTTCAGCCACCTAGAATGATTTTTACACAGAGAAGTATAAAAAACAAATTATAGTAGGAACAGGTGCCAGTGTCTTCTTGTGCCAGTCCCGAGTCTGGATAATGCAGAGGGTTGTGTCAGGAAGGGCATCCAACGTAAAACACATGCCAAATTAAAAATGCGAATCATGACAATGACCTCCATATCGTATCGGTCGGGGCCCGGGTTCACAACAACCCACCGGTGCTGTTGACCTACAGGGTGCTGGTGGAAATTGGACTACTGTTGGTTGAAGAAGGAGAGGAGGAAGGTGTGTTCGTAGGCAGAGAGAGAAGAGGAAAGCTAAAAATGTAGGACTGACAGTAGGGACTTGGAATGTTGGGACTATGACAGGGAAGGATAGAGAGTTGATTGACATGATGCAGAGAAGGAAGGTGGACATACTGTATGTCCAGGAGACCAGGTGGAAAGGTAGCAAGGCTAGAAGCTTAGGAGCAGGATTCAAGATGTTCTACCATGGGTCGGATATGAAGAGAAATGGAGTAGGAGTTATCTTGAAAGAGGAGTTTGTAAGGAACGTTCTAGAGGTGAATAGAGTATCAGGAAGGTTGATGAGTCTGAAGCTGGAAATTGAAGGGGTGATGTTGAATGTTGTCAGTGGTTATGCTCCACAGGTAGGATGTCAGTTAGAAGAGTAGGAGAAATTCTGGAGTTAGATGAAGTGATGCAGAGCATCCCCAGAGGTGAGAGAGTGGTGATTGGGGCAGATTTCAATGGACATGTAGGTGAAGGGAAGAGAAGTGATGAGAATGTGATGGACAGGTTTGGTCTTCTGGACAGGAAACCCAGAAGGAGAGATGGTGATAGACTTTCCAAAGAGGATGGAAATGGCTGTTGTGAACACTTTCTTCCAGAAGAGATCAGTGACTGTAAAGTATTGGTAGGGGATAGTGTAGCCCGAAGACACAAGATGGTGGTGTGCAAATTGACTCTGGTGGTGAGGAAGATGAAGAAGTCAAAGGCAGAGCAGTATTTTTGGTCTTCAGGACCCAGTATTTGCTTTGAGGATGCTGATGGAGAACTACAGAGAAGGTCAGAGGGAGTTGCATTGTGTCTTCGTAGATTTAGAGAAAGCGTATGACAGGGTGCAGAGAGAGGAGCTGTGGTATTATATGAGGACGTCTGGAGTGGCAGAGAAGTATGTTAGAGTGGTGCAGGACATGTATGAGAGCTGTAAGACCGTGGTGAGGTGCTGTAGGTGTGACAAAAGAGTTCAAGGTGGAGGTGGGTCTGCATCAAGGATCAGCTCTGAGCCCCTTCTTGTTTGCTCTGGTGATGGACAGGCTGACAGATGAGGTTAGACAGGAATCTCCATGGACTATGATGTTTGCAAATGACATTGTGATTTGTAGTGAGAGCAGAGAGCAGGTGGAGGAAAATCTAGAGAGGTGGGGGTCTGCTCTGGAAAACAGAGGAAAGAAGCTTAACCGCAGCAAGACAGAAAACATGTGTATGAATGAGAGGGACCCAGGTAGAACAGTGAGGTTACAGGGAGCAGAGGTGAAGAAGGTGGAGGACTTTAAGTACTTAGGGTCAACGGTTCAGAGCAACAATTGTTGTTTGGCTTAGAGACAGTGGCACTGAAGAAAAGACAGGAGGCAGAGCTGGAGGTAGCAGAGCTTAAGATGTTGAGGTTCTCTATGGGAGTGACGAGGATGGACAGGATCAGGAATGAGGACATCAGAGGGACAGCTCATGTTAGATGTTTTGTCATAGTGGCCAGATTGAGGTGGTTTGGACATGTTCAGAGGAGAAACTGATTATATCGATAGAAGGATGCTGAGGTTGGAGCTGCCAGGCAGGAGGTCTAGAGGAAGAACAAAGAGGAGATTTATGGATGTAGTGAGAGAGGACATGAAGTTAGTTGGTGTGAGAGAAGAGGATGCAGAGGACAGGGTTAGATGGAGACACATGATTTGCTGTGGTGACACCTGGAAGGGAACAGCCCAAAGGAGTAACTTTGCACCTAATCAGGAAAAATACAAACTCCAAGCAGTGAATTTTTAACCGTATAGATCCGACTGTTTCTCCCAAAAAGTGTTTCCTTCTTTTCTCTTGTTTTTTGATTGCATCTTACATGGGAGGGGCCATTCAGGTGGGAAGAACCCTATGTACAGTGTGCTTGAAGAGGAAAAACGTTTTTTATTGATGCATTTACAGGCATCACATAAATCAAAAATGAAATCAAAAACGATTTTGATTAAAATACAGAACATTTCAAATTTTGCATACTCACAGAATAATCAAAAATCATTTGGTTACATACCCAACTAGGTATATAGAGCTGTCTTTTATCTAACTGCTTATGGGTATTGATTACTTGGACCATTTTGCAATGTGTTTATACGGGTGAATGCAAGTTTTTGGAACAGACAAAAGTGGAACGTGTGAGCAATCAACACATTTAGCAAAAATATACAAAAGTTTGCAGTGAGGTACATCTTAATGACACAATATTTACTACATTATTTTGTTGTTCTACCGAGTTTTGTGGACAGCTTTCCTGAGGGTTTGAATGGATGTACTTGTTTTGTCTGCTCTGATGTTGGAGGGGACCCAACCGTTCAGGATATATTTAAATCTGTAATCCAGGAGCCCTGAAACCCTTCAAATTGGCAGTTCCCCTTAGATCTGCAGAGCTTTTTAGCATCCCTTAGCATTGAGCTCTCAGACCTTAAACTGTTTGCATTACATAAGCTGCTAATGTTATAAAAGTGCTATAAATCAATCCAGTGCTATTAGAGTCAGATTATAAAGTAGAGACAGGGGAAAAAGAACGAAGAGACCCACTGTATATCTATGGTGGTAATTAAATGTGACTTCTGGTGGTGTCTACTCACACTGATAATAGCTTTGGGGGTGCAGGAGGCAGGTGTGGATTGTGTTCATTTTCGTGTGTTTATGGTGAGCACTGATAAAGTGAGGGTTGGGGATGATTTGTCAAAAGATCACTTATCTGCTTAGCTGAACAAAGAGCTCAGTTGGACAGAGAGTTCATATCCAGGCTGGGCAAACACCAGCACCTGATAGTCTGTTCTCAACCTTTCACGCTGATAGAACACTGTTTGGCCGACATTATGTCGCAGGTGTTTTATCGCTGATACGAGTAATTTATTTATTTATTATTGTCAGAAAATATGCTACAGATGAACAAGATTTGGGGAGAATGTAAATTTGCGGCAGGCATGAATATAGTTCAAGGCCACAAGGATATCATATAAATAATACATTTAATGTCAAAACTCAACATTCAGTACTTGGCTGCTGTACGTATAGCAGATTGGAGGTAACACATGATCAGCACTCCGTGGGTCTAGAAAAGTTGAAGCCATATTACCAAACTAATTGTATAACTGACACAATAAACCTTTCTCTCCATCCAGTATCTGTAACTGATTATCGTATTCAGGGTTGCGGGGGGCTGGAACCTATCCCAGCTGTCATTGGGCAAGAGGTGGCGTCCACCCTGGACAGGTCAGAGTATCGCAAGACCAACAAAGAGAGACCTACCGACAGTCAACCATTCAACAGGCAAGAGTCCCCAATTAACCTAACACGCATGTCTTTGAACTGTGGTGGGGGGGGGACCCAGACAAGCAGCTGTGTGGTGGCAGTGCTAAACACTCCACCAAGGTTCTCTTCTGCTAAAACGATACATTCATTTATAATATCAATGTAACCAGTTTCTCATATGAATCTCTTAATTTTTTTCTTTGCATATCAATTTTTTTCTGATTTTGTTCAGCCTTTAAACCACTGGATTACTCAAATTGTTCATACTGCATCATATTTTAACATTAATCACTTACCATTAAGCACAAACATAAACTCTGGTAAACATCCCCATAGTGCTTTTGCCCAATTTTCAAACATTTTATGGAGATTAATTTCTAAAGCTCAGGAGCAGCACCAGACCTCAAACATGCCTCATTCAGCATACTGTCAGTGAATACCCTCCTGCCTTGATCGTCAAAGCGTTCTCATTTTTCATAACCCACCCACCCTCCCCTGTCTCTGTTTGTTTCTCTCCCTTCTATTATCTTCATAGGGCCAAGGGGGTCGGCTGCGCATGGTCCAGAGTCCTATGAGATACCTAAAAATTGAAGAGGTAGAGGTATTAGCCATGGGATGCAACAGGAAGGGAGGAAGACTATGCACCCAAAGACATGAGTAAATGACTGCTGTGTATGTGTGTTCTGAGGTCACAAGGAGCAGCTCTGAACCTGTATCCAATTACTAGTCAGGACAGGGTTTAGTTTGATCCAGAATTGATTTGGAGATCGTTGTAGCTAGCAGATCAGTTCATGTTGAGATTTGCCATCTGTTGTGGGGGAAGAATTGCCATTTGTACCCTCTGTGTCTGAGATCAACCATGACTTCATTTCTCTAAAATGGGATTTCAAAAGAAATAAAGTGATGGTTTTTTTTTTTTTGGTCTTTGGAGCTATGAGGAAGACATGTCACCCAGTGCAGCAAAGTGATTAACTGATGAGTTTAAAAATCAGCAGAGCTCTATGACACAGATGTATAAGATAAAATCAGGCTCCAGTGCAGTGAGTAAACATTTTCTTGTTGTTTGGTCCTTTTATGGGATTTTGTGACACTATCAAAAATACGAAATCACCAGCTTTATCCGGTAATCAGTGTAGAGGGTAAAGCATCTTTCTGGGTCTGACCTGCATTGCAGTGCTCCACTTCACTGACCTTGGCTCCAAACAGCAGGTTGTTCTCTGAACACTTACTCCATTTTCCTTCTGTTTCTGTGCAGAATTATTATCTGCTAGAAGTATAGTGCATCCATAGCAGCTGTGTGAATTTGTTCATTCATTTATTCAAATCCTTTATTTCCTTTTAATTAATTTTATTACTGATTAAGATTCTCAGTTATCCATAGTTTTCAATTAAATGATTCTTTCAAGGCGAAGACAAAAGAAGAAGCCTGGTGTTCACAGTGTCACAATTACAATGAATGCAGAAAGCCTTAAAGTGCTATTAGGATAAAAGACCCATCATTTATTCATTTGCCACTCAGGAATTGCTTCAGCAGGATGTTTGGGATCACTGTGTTGTTGTAGAATGAACTGCTGGCCAATGAGTTCTGAGGCATCTGTTTGAATTTCAGAATTAATTTTGCTACCATCAGTTGGTATAAGATCAAACATTAAAACCACATGGAAGTATTAATGTTGTGGCTGATCAGTGTATCTGTTCCCAGAACTTTTGACCAGAGCTCTAGGTTTTTTTTTATCAAAGTATAACCGGTTTCTTTAGATGTTATAGGTTATTAAAGTTTATTTGGTTCATTATTTTGTTCTTGCTTTTGCATATTTGAGTAATGGGATGATGTTGTTAAACTGTTTGCCTAGTGTTTGTTTATAATTTGTCTAGTTACAGTAATGTAATCTACCCCTTGTGTGTCATACTGGTTTGGCCAGCCAGTATATATGTTTCCCCTTGTGTGTCACTCAGGTTAGGTCAGTTTTGTCTCTGTTGTGGTTAGAACTTGTGTTGTAATTTCAGTATGATAATTTAAGTTTAGCTATATTTTGTTGACCTTCAGTTGTTAAAGGCAGTTGCTTACGGACCACAGGGTGAGTGGTTCGATCCCCGGCCCTGGTTATATGTCGAAGTGTCCCTGGGCAAGACACTGAACCCCTAACAATCCGTTCCCCTCCCCAGCTGTGCTGTACCGGTCCCAGCCAGGTAGAAATTGGGGAGGGTTGCGTCAGGAAGGGCATCCGGCGTAAAAACTGTGCCAAATCAACATGCAGACAATGATCCGCTGTGGCGACCCTGAACTCTCAGGATAAGCCGAAAGGAGAGTAGTAGTAGTATCTTTTGTTGACCTCTTTTAGGGCCCACATTTTGTTAGTAAATTTAAATTTCTTTGTATATGTTACATTTGGGTAAATAAAACCCATTTTCTTTTGTGACTTTATTCCTGTGTCCTGTGTCTACTGCAGATTCAAAGCTTGTGTGTCATTTCCATAAGTCTATCGCAAAGAGAAGGACCTTCCCACTTTTTTTGTTTACATTATATTCAAAAGTACAGAGAGTTCTACTACCGTCTACTGTTTTTAGAACAGGTGAGGTGTTTGGGAGTCATCCATGTTAAGGCACGTATTGGGGTTTATGAATGCAAATCACCAACAACCAAACAACCAACAAGACAGACAAATTAACAACCCATCCACAAAACACTAGTTTATCGTGGCTGTAACATGTCTTTATTACATTAGGAATATTCCTTTTGATGCCTGAAAATGTGCTGTGGGTAAAGCCACATTGACATGTGTATAAAGACTCTCAGCCATTTTTAGTAGTTGCGGATGAGGGATTTAGGAAGCTTGTCCATGTTTTGGATTTAACCTATATTCTCCAAAGTATGTGGTGTCAACCCTGTCTAAAAATTATGTTACTGTACAACTAATGCGATTACATTTTTGTAGCGAATGTAATGACTTAATCATTACACTCTGATGCAATGTATTTATGGAATGAATGAAACAGTACTTTCAGTAAGGGAAAGGCATCTGCAAGGAGGTGGTTTGGGAGGGACTTTTAGATTCTAGAGTTCTGTGTCTGATTGGCTTCAGGCAAGAAAACCAATGAGGACTGGGTTAGAGTAAGATCATGGATGTGTTTAAAAGCAATGAAACACATTTTGTGTGAAATTACTGTTACATTTTCCTCTATACACCAGCCCTCGATCTCCGTCTGACCCTAAGCACCTGATTTAACTACTGTACCTAAACACAACTACAACATGCTTTAATAACAACGTAGTCACACAAAATGGACTTCGTACTCCAGGATTGCACATTACCACTGAAAACAATAGTGGATATTTTGCTGCAAGCTCAGATATTTCGGTGGAGTTGGTTAACATTTTATTGATATATTCAGTATGAATACATATACATACATATTTTCATTATGTTTGCAGAAAACGTAACATGGCTGTGTATACATCCCTCAGGAAAGTTTTTACTTTCCTGAGGAACTTTTAGGAGACGGGGTTGATGGGGTGCATATCTAGAAGCTGGGCTTTTAATTTGTTATTATTATGTAGGCAATCAAGCTGTTTTCTCTAAAGCTCTAAAGGTTATGCTAGGGTAGCAAAAGAGAAAGTGAAGGAGAATGTACAGCAGGGTTGTAGCGCTGACAGAAAACAGGTGGACGTCCATTAATGTAGGGGGTTGTCATCTTTACATCAGGTTTGAGCCGTACCACTAAAACATGGTACAGGCAATATTTGAAATCATAGAAAAACAGGGCATTAAAGGACAGAGATGCTGCATCCAACATGACTGACTGCATATTACAGCTTAGATGTCTATATTCATCACTTCCTTCATTTTTGTTTAGAAAAATTCCTTGATAATGTTCTTACACCTGTCAACATCAAGGCAAGGCAACCAACCGCTGTAATTTACTTCGGGCTCCTTTCCATCAGGCCACAGTGGAATTACCAGAGGATAAACAAGAGTCTGGCTCAAAACTCATCCCACTAATGAAGATCAAACACTACACAGTGCAGTGTGAGCATGGGTGGATTACTCAGTGGGTCTGCTGGGCACAGGGCCAGGAGCCCGGGGTGGTCAGGGGGGCCTGGGCCAGAGCTTCTGTACACGTTACAAAGTCAGAGCTCAGTAAAGGACACGAAATAAAACATTCAAAACTAAAACAATGAACACCAAGAGTCAAAAGAATAAGTGACAAATGACTCATTTGTAGTCATTTTGTGTTTCAGTCATGGATGGGAGCTGAGCCTGCAGATGTTCAAACTGAAAGTGCTCAACAGCTGGCAGAACATCTACTCAGCTGAATCAGTGAGAGTTTGGGAAATCTGAGTGTGAACACACTGGCAACACTCCTGGATCCCAGTCTCAAAACTATGGGATTCCTGAGCCATGTGAAAGCAAATGAGGCAGTGAATAGATGATTTAATGTGCAAAAAGCCAGATGGTTTTTCTTGAAGCAGATGTCCAGACTTCATCTGCTGCTGGAGATACTGCAACACCAAGTCGTACAGCTGAATCAGGATTTGATGCCACCTCAAGTATTTTAGTTTTTTTTTTTCTAGAAGCTGCTTCTAAGTAGTTGACTCAAATCTTTGCCCCAGTGACATCTTTTTAAAGTTTTGTTACGTGGTAACCTGTGGCTTCTGCTTGACAGTAGTATGGAGATGAGTCAAGGTCAGACAAATGCAACAGCACATGCAGAGATAGCTCAGCAAGAACAGAATCCCGAGAACAGAAGATCCATTACACTACCCAGGGCTAGTCAAACTATAGGTTAGCTAAGAATAGGTAACATCTCTGAGCAACAGTAGCAGCTGCCAGAACTTATGATGGAACTTATAATGTCGGGGTCTTTTTGCTACACAAAATGCCAAATGTCAGCAGTTTATAATGAGCTCTTATATGACGCTTCATGAAACTAACCTTTTGTGAGTCTTGACACCTAAATGATTGTGTTGTTACTGTCGAAACAGGTGAGTCGACACAGTATTGACCTTTTAAATGCCTTGTCTTGCCACGCCACACAAGAAATCATGGGGGAGTTAAACTTGGCAATATACCTAGGTTCACATATATTCACAAACACGCACACACACACACAAACATTACACATACAAAGAGAGATTACACCTAAGGGCAATTTAGAGCTAGAATGCGAACCCACAACCTTCTAGCTGTGAGTCAGCTGCACTAACCATCTATGCTGCCCCCATTATTATTAATTGGTATTATTTTTATTATTATTACTACTACTACTAGATGTAATAAAATACTGTATAAATCTAATCAAATCAAAGTTTTTTATATAGCACTTTCCAACAACCAACAGGTTGACCAAAGTACTTTACATTAAAAAATAAGAATTTTAAAATGCAGAGATGTAATTAAACAGAATAATCTACAGAACCATCGATAAATACTTGAAATACTAAAAGGATATGAAAATCGAACGGCCAATTTAAAACTAAAAAGGTGCTTAAAAAGGTGTGTTTTGACTTCTGATTTAAAAGACGTCTGGCGCCAGATGCAATTGTAATGGAAGATTGTTCCAGAGAGTACATGCTACTCCAGAGAAAGCATGGTCACCTCTTCTCTTGTATCTAGTGCGAAGGACTGCCACCAGGCTCTGCTCCTGTGAGCACAATGATTTAGATTGCCTATATGGCTTTAGGAGGTCGAATAAATAAGGTGGAGCAAGATGCCTTAAAAACAAAAGTTAAAATCTTAAAATCGATCCTGGATTTGACTGGTAGCCAATGGAGAGAAGATAAAACCAGGGTGTTATGTTCATGTCTTGGAATATTTGTTAGAAAACATGCGTTCTGTACCAGCTGATGTCGATTTGGAAAGTCCACTATATAATGCATTACAGTTGTCCAATCGTGAGCTGATAAGGGCATGAACTGCCTTTTCAAACTCCCCTCTGCTCAAAAACAGCTTAACAGCAATAAAAGCTGGAAAAAGCTGGATTGACAACAGTGCTAATGTGATTTTCCAGGCTTAGATTGCTGTCCTGGATGACCCCAAGATTCCTCACTACATAACATACATAATTAGCGAGGAAGAAACATTTCTATTCATCTGACCCCAAATAAAGTATATTCCATTTTTTTTTCATTTACAAAAAGGAATATTTGTGCCATCCAGGATTTAATTTTGTTTAAACAAAGAAGAGGAGATTTTGTAATGAGCCATTTTTTTGCTCCAAGTGGGAGATAGATTTAAATGTTGTCTGCATAACAGTGGAAGGAAAGGCTACATAATGAGAATTGGACCTAGAATAGATCCCTGAGGCACACCGTATTTCAGTGGGGAGTGAGATGATGAGGTATCTCCTATTGTGACTGAAATAGACCCTACCAGTCAGGTGAGATTTAAGCCACGTGAGCACATTGCCCTAAAAGTCCACCATGTGAGCAAGGCAGGAGTTTAAAATTTAATGACCTAATGTATCAAATGTTGAAGTCCAGCATTACTAAAAAACTGAATTATTATTGTCCAAGGAAAGCAGGATGTCATCATCCACTTTCAAGAAGGCAGATTCAGTGCCATGTCTTGATCTAAACCCTGACTGGCATTTTTCCAGGGTGTTATTATTCTCAAAAAGACAGAAAATGTCAGATTAGACATTAGAGCCTTACCTGTGTCCACCTACGCTGGTTTCATTAACACATATTTAAAGGCCTTTTCACCTGTGTTAAAAAATTAGAGCCATATGATCTATTCACATGACAAGCCTCCATCAACAACATCACATTGTGTAGTTATTTAAAAATGTACTAAAAAATTCAATGACATGTGAATTTGCAATATGACAGCAGCTAGAGTATCCATTGGAGGCCTTCTCACTACTACTAAATAATTCCAGTATTCACTAATTTATTACAGACAGTATTTATTTGTTGAATGATTTGAATTTGTATTCACAAATTCAGTATATTTGTTGGAAATAAAAAAAAAAAAACATGTCCATTTCTTAAACAGTTAGTTTGTACTTTCAGCCAGAAGGTTTGTATCCACCCTGGCAGTATAAAAAAACCCATTCAGGTGGGGAGTTATGTCAGCACTCCTGCTCGGTGGCGGCCGTGAGCAGGTGAGTGCGGCCAAAGCAAGAAATGTCACATCAAATCAGGTCTGAAATGCGGCAATATGCAGCCTTAATGGAGATTAAAAGCTTTCAGTGTCAGCACTGAAGAGCTCAGACTTACCTGTGTTCAACTACGCTGGTTTTACCACTCAACAACAAAAACATGCAAAAAGCCTCCAGCTGCTTCACATCAAGGCCATACTCAGGGTCATTTTCTCTTGATTTCCAAGAGTGAAATCATCAATACATCACGACTAAGGTAGTTTGACAGCTCTGCTTTGATCCACTGGACTGGCACTTCCCCTACATGGTATCTACTTTAACAGAGGAATTGAATGATCAGCCCGCTTGGATAATGTCAAATTCAAAAGTGACATAGGTATTTTTTCTGTGTAAGCTGTTAGAGTTGGATGTCAGTCAGTCTGTGATTATTAGAGATTTTCACTCCAGGATGCATTCAAAGGCTAATCAGAATAATTACTTTAATGACTCTTCTTTTCATAGAGCTCTGGGGAAGATCACGACTTCCTGTGTGGTCTGGTTTTATTCCGCCTGATGAGATGAGAGTGGGATGAAACACAAGGATGTCAAAAGAGTTTCATAATTTAAAAAAAATAATAATATGAACCATATGAATAATATGAACCATTACTTGAACATGAAAATTGGAAATACACTCTTTGCCCTTTAAATAAAATAAATATTTGCTAATCATTGCCAAACTGTATAGTAACCCTATGGCTTCGAGCTCAACAGTGACAGCCATCCTAATAATTCCCATACACGATGATCCCACAATGCATGATTGATGTCCAGTGTGCACATAGGAAACAGTTAGGGGGATATTTTCAGAAGAGGAGCTGGGGATCGAACCTCCAACCCTACGGTTGGTGGATGACCTCTGTAACTCTTGATCACAAGTTGCACTAGCAGGAGAACCAAACCACTACACTCTGGCTTCAGGTATACATTACAGTAAGAAGCTACAAAAGATACCAGTCAAACAGGAACTGTTTTGTCTGATTAGTCAGTAGTTGATCCTCACCCCCTCCCCACACCGAAGTGTCTCACTCTCTGTAGATGATGATCACACTAGCGAATAACCCAAACCAATTTTGCCCACTACTTTTAGGACCATGAATATGCATGAGGCTGTGAAGAGGTGTTACAGAATGTAACGCACATGCAGTTTGTTTTAATTTCAAATCCGTGGTTTACGGCATAACAGGCATTCTTTACAATCTTATAGGCAAAACAAAACACAAGATTGCTTGTTGTTATGATATGATATGACCTTTGCCTGTGCTTAATAATATCTGTAACCATTTCTCCTCCTCAATGATGCAGCAGAGATCTTTTTATTTTAGCCAGTACCAATCCTTTGAAATATGCTAGGATAGACATTAGTACCATTACTACCCTGGACCTCTGTAATCCTAATCAATATATGTATATTTCAACAAAAATATTAGTGTTTGACACTATGATACATTATATTTAAGACACATTTTAATATTTTATAACATCGAAATTCATTCAAGAAATGTTACTTTAATATGTCATCTCAGTAATGTGAAGATTTAAGAAGGCACCAATGGAAATTATTAATGAGAAAGCTTTTAGAGCATTTCTATCGCAGTAGATAGACTCTCAGAATTTCAACACTGGGGACATGAGGGGTACACTTTCTAAATTACACAGGGGTCCCAGGTACGTATTGCCCAGTGTGAGTAATGTCAGTACAACAGTAATCCAACAGTAATCACTGGCCCTAGCTGGAATTGAACTGTGTAGGTTTTTAGTGTTCATGCAATAACCATTTTGCTTCCAGGGTCCCCAAATCATCTTTTTTCAGCCATCCTACCAACTCAGATTAGGTATACGCACTGTGGCATATTTACATCACAGACTATTTCCACTACACTTTCACAATCATGGTCGCCAAAGGAAAAGTCTGACTCACTTTGATGGCCTTGTCAAAGGCCTGCCATCTACTCCCTGATTTTGGTGGTGTCCACTAACCTGCGCACCTCCACTATCTCAGCAACTCACCTGCCTGTTCCATCATGTCCATTCCGTAATAACCCTACTCTTTCATCTCACCTACTTGCTGGCTGTGGTCATCACCATACCTGAAAGTGTCAAGCAGTTTGAGCTTGTCTTAGCGTTTCCAATTTTACCTGGGGTTTTGAAATTTCATTGGCCACCCAACGTGCCCTGCCAAAGTGAGATTAGATTAGATTAGATTAGATTAGATTAGATTAGATTCAACTTTATTGTCATTACACGTGTACAAGTACAAAGCAACGAAATGCAGTTTAGGTCTAACCAAGAGTGCAATAGCAGCAAAAGCAGGATGGTGGTAGGTGACTGCTGTAGAACTTTCGGCACATGGGTAACTGACCAAATCTGAAGGTGAACTAAATCACTATTATAAACAAATACATTTTTATTATTGTTTAGATTTAGGATGGTTTCATATTTTAATACAAGGCTGCAATCAGGCAGATTAATCAATCGATGCATTTCAGCTTGTCCTGTTGGAATGTGTTCCGGATGTTGATTTGGCATTGAGAGTTTTTACACCAGATGCCCTTCCTGATGCAACCCTCCCATTTTATCCAGGGTCAGGACCGGCACCAAGATAGCCCTTTGCGGCTCGGACTGGATTCTGTCCAACACAGTACAGTACTACTGTACTTTGACATAAGAGCCTATTGTATACTTGTCACATCACTAATTATTTATTTATTTTCACTTTCGGCTTATTTTATAAGCTTGGGGTTGGCACAGTGGATCATGTGGTCCATTGAATTGGCACAGGATTTTGTGATGATGATTGTGATGAAGATACACTTCATGATACAACTCTCCCTATTTTTTAATGGGTTTCATTGGCTAGTGTTGGGCAGTTTAGAGGTCTGAGGGACATTTTGACATATGGCCATATGGTTGACATATGACACAAGGTTTCACTTTTTTTTCTATTTGTACACCAATGTGACATACGGCCACCATAGAAATACACTAATGGACTTTTGTTATGATTTACTTCAGCCTATAAGTACTTTATCTCACCCACCCTTTCAGGCCACTCAGCTCACCGCTAATGCTATTTGGACTGTTCCTGCTGATGTTAGAATTCCTCAAAAAAAATTAATTTTATTTACTTTTCCCAAAAAAAGTCAACATAAGACCAAGAACAGTGTTTTTCCTATTGTTTTTCTGTTCATGTCACTTCACCTCTTGCTTTTTTCATAAACTGCCTGCAGTATGAAGCTGAACTGTTGTTGGCGCTGAATGATGGCATTGTTCCAACTTTATGTAGGCGCCTGTAGGAATCCTGTGACCTGAGACCTGTAACTTGAATTTTGTATCTGGGGTATTTTTTTGTATCAATAATTCATTACATGGCCTTATTATTGCGATTAGAATGGTGACTTTTGGTCTATGTGTTGCTCTAAATCGTGTGATGGTGATGTTATTAACGAATTAATGAAATGAAATGAAAAGGTTTGCATCTCAAGGATGACTGAAGACATAAGAGAAAGGGGTATATATATATATATATATATATATATATAGAGAGAGAGAGAGAGAGAGAGAGAGAGAGAGAAGGGGGGGGGGGGGGGGGGGGGGGGAGACAGATAGATACATACATAAATACATATAGATACATACATATACATACATATAAGTCTATCCATACATACATACAGGCCCAAATAAAATTATTTCAGTTTTGTCTGAATTTAGAAGTAGGACATTTTAGAACACCCAGGCCTTTGTCTTTTAGTCATGCTTGAAGTTTGTCTATTTGATTAGTATCTTCTGGTTTCACAGATAAATATAGCTGGGTATCATCTGCATAGCAATGGTGGTTTCCTACAAATGTATTGGTCCTACTAAAGAGCCCTGTGGCACTCCATAACTAACTTTGGTGCATAGGATTTGTCATTGACATGACCAAATTGGAATCTGTCTGATAGATAAGATTTAAACCAATTTAGTGCAGTTTGTTTAATCCCAATTTCATGTTCCATGTTGTGGTCACTGGTGTCAAATGCAGCACTAAATGTCTAACAGAACAATTATAAAGCCAAGTTCACTATCCAAAACTGATAAAGAAGATAAGAAAAACTGCTGAATGGATGTGGATGTGGGTAGAGAAAGGAATGCAGACAAGATAGATTGGTAATTCTTTAATTATATTGTATTGTATATTTTTGCAATAATGGTGTACATGCCATCATACACACACAAGGGAACGCCGAGTCCATCATTTATCATGATCCTGTACCTGTGTTTAGTTTTGTACCGGTTAGTTTCACCTGCCCCCCTGTCCCTTTGAACCCGGCTTTCCCTTCAGTTCTTTGCCAGTTCGTTCTTTGTTGCTTTATTGCATGCCTGGTTATGCTGCACATGCCTGGACATCAAGCTCTGGATCTCTCCCTGTTTGGATCTGTTAGGTTCTGCCTGACCCATTGTTTTGGACTCTGTGTCTCTGGTTTGGTTTGGTTACTCTTTTATGTTGTTAGCTTTTGTTTAGCCTCGGCTATTAGTTTGTATTTTGCACTTATTCACTGTTTGAGTTGGAGTTCTGTATACTAGTCCCTGTTAATTTACCCTTTTACTAATGGGCCTCTCTTAGTTACGGTTCCGTCTGGTCCCTGGGTGAACACTACTTTTAGTTCTGTCTAGTCTTGATCCTGTCTGTCTAGTATGTGTGCACCTCTTTTTGGTTAGTTGCCATTTTTGTCTGACATTCTCCCAGTATGTTTACAGTCAGTTTCCTTGCTCCCCCGGCACAGTCTCAATTTAATTTGTCCTTCCCTTTTGGGTATTTAAGTTTACATTTTCATTATGTTTGGTAAATGTTACTTTACTCTGCGTGTAATTCCTTGTGGAGTGATTTTAAGTTGTGTTCACCCTCCGCTATTTCCTTAGAATAATCACCCCATTTACTCTGATCTTCTTGCAGTCTCCCTTTCTGGGTCCTTAAAAGCAAAATACTCAACGTGTGATATCATTACCACTTTGTTCCCTTTAATTACTGAAAAATATGTGCAAACAGTAACAACGTGTTCTAAAAATCTGCATTATGCAATCTGCACATAAGCTTTTGCTATATAAGGTTGTTTCTTGGTACAATAAGTCATACAACAATAAGCCACAACTTTAATACCATCTGGTAGTGTTATTGTTATGGTGGACAGGGGCCTGGACACATGTTCTGCATGTATATTGGTCTAACTATTCACCTCTCCTGTAACCCACTGTGCTTTTTGCGGAGCAGATGAGGCTTTTTAAATATATTCTGGTGGCACACATCAATCATATGGCGATAGGAGATTGTGAGCTACCGCCAGATGATACAAAAGTTCATTTGTCCTGTCCAGGACTAAATTAATTATCCAATTACTCTTTTCCAAGTGACTGTACTGCCCAGATAACTTCAGAGCTATTTACCACAGACTGCCTCACCAAGATAAAAGTGTCAGTTGCTGCATAATCACTTCACATGGTTAACAATCAACATGATACTCCTGAGACTGCCAAAAACTCCCAAACATTTGAGAAGCCATCAGCAGATTCAACCTTTTTCTTTTATGCTCACTGATTATTATCAAGTAGTGATCAGCAATTCACTTAAAAACCCTAAGAAACTGAGAATAAGACAAACCACAGATAATTAATAAATAACTTCTTGTGTCCCACATTCATTCTCATGTCCATCTTGAGCCTATCTTCAGCCACTTGTTTCATTACTATTGCAACAATATATTTTTTTTTATCTTGCACAAAGCCGTGTGCTCCCGGTATCTAGTAATAAGGATATTTCTCTCCAGAAAACAAGGAGGGAAAGAGGTTTATACATCTTTTCACTGCTTGTAAACAAATGGCTGCTGTCTTGTTTTTCATGGAGAGCTGTTATTTTCTTTCATATACTATATATATATATATATATATATATATATATATATATACACACACACACACAAACACACACACAGTATGCTATAATGGACATCAGTGCCTTGTGTTTTTATTTTTTACTTGAAATGTCATTGGAGTTGTAAATATTAAAAAAAGATTCATTAGGTTGGGACAGCAGTGGCACAGGAGATGGACTAACCACAGGTTAAGCCATTGAATCTCCAACTCCACATTAAAGGGCCCTGACTACTAAAGCCGAAGTTGCCTCCACAGCTGAAATGGCATTTATACCATAATTAGTACGTCTTAAATTTCCACAAAGGGCCTGTAAGGTACAATAAATAAAATTTACACAAAAATTACATATACATACATTTTATATATATTAGTATAATAGTATTTATTAGTATGTTTTAGTATAATTACTGCTCTGGTCTGCCAAAAAAATGTTTGTCTTCCCAAAAACTTCCCAAAAATTCTGTCTGGTCACTGGTAAGCTAGTCATTAAGCTGGCAACACTGATGGTGGTAGCAGGTACATTGATTTTGCCTGTGAGCTTCTAACCCTGATGGTGACCCTCTCTCAATGGTTAAAAGGATGAGCCTCGCTCAAAATGAAAGCTGTTCCCTTCAGCACTGCTGTTCAAAGAGACTGGGTCACAGGAGCCCTTGACACCATGTCTCCACATTAAGATAGTGTAGAATATTTCAACTAGAAAGTCACATACTCTTGCTTTAAGCTGGACCTCTGCCAATCACACGGGTGGAAGACAATTTGGCTTCAAAGGTTTTTGCAATAAGTGATTTCTTGACACAAAGCTGGAAATGGGGAGGTGTAAGATCAAGAAGGCACGTCAGTGGGCTGCAGGCCTGATGAACTCACCCCGAGGCCCAGTTCTACAAAAATGTTACTTACAGTTACTATACTGAAGGGCACTCTGATGAACTGCCGACCTCTCTGATGCGATCCAGCTATAATGTGTATTCATAACTGCCGAGCAAAAAGAGGCAAGGCCAGGGTGTGCGAGAATCCTCACACAGTGCACTCAAACAGATTACTGAGTAGTTAATCGTGCGCTTTGATGAACTTTAGAAATGGCATGCGAGGCAGAAAAAAAAAACATCCGATGATAACCTACAATATAACCCTGACCTCTCCTCTGAGACCAGAAGATGAGGCGGAGGAGGAGGATCCAGGCATGACAAAAATAACCCGAGGCATTTGCTCTCTCTATCTCTGCCCTCCAGTGTCCACATGAGACACTCGGAGTCAAGGCTTCCACCAGAAGATACAGCCAACTGGACTGTTTTCCTCAGTTGGCAGACAACAAGGAATCCTGCACTTTGTTATATTAAGTTTTTAATTTAGTTTTTAAATCCAACTTATTTATGAGGCCAACATGGCTGAGTGGCAGTTCTAATTCTTCCTTGGCCTCACGCAAACGGCAGCAAATGCACTTTAGAAGTCACAGCCGAGACTGTGTGATCCACTGTGTGGGAAGCAGCTGTGCACTGCACAATAAATGAGATGGGGTACGTAACTATTAGCAGCTATTCTTCAACTGTAAAGCCTTTTCTCTTGTAAACTTAAAAGTGACACAGTGACAAAGTGTTCAAAAGGATTTGGAGTGACCAAGGCCAATTCATTCGATTTGGGTTTAAGCTCAAACACAGATATGCTACAATACAAAAGTTGAGAATATTAGGTTTTTTTTGATGGTATGTAGAAGAGAAATAAAGCTATGAGACTTTCCTGAGCATTTCCAAAGGTTCCCAGAGAAAGAAACTCAAATGAGCCATTTCAGAGCTGAAAATGAAATACCACATAAAGGGTTGTTACAAGAAAAGTATGTTTTTCTTCAGTTTGCCCTCAGCTTTCATTACATTATACGTTCAAGTCTCAGAAGAAACTTGTAGATGATGAACCTGTCGAAATTATGCAGGCATTTGTGCATATTAGCAGTTTTCTAACGGCATAAATGAACACAACAATGGTTTGTTGGCCTGATGAGATATACAATTACAACAGTGATTTCCAACATTTCCTATTTGATCTACCCTTAAAGCCATGTCAGATGGATCCCCTCAAATGTGATTTGCATTTTCACCTTTGGCATAAAAGCATCAGCATACCTGTACCTTTATTTACAAGGTCTTTTTTTAATCGAGGCTGCCAAGATATTAGACATCCGTGATTGAGTTCAGAGCACATGTTCACATCACCACATCATAGAAGAGTCTGACTCTTTCCTGAGTCCCTGATACAAACTCTGACTTAGGGACAACTGTTAGTTTTGGGTCTGGATACACCCACCCACCTGTAAGGATTTAGGTCTTTGCTGGGTTTTGTTGCTAATGATGTTAATAACCGTTTCATTTTATGTTTCTTGTACTATATTTATGAAAGTCATCTGTGTCTCTATGATGACTGGATGAATTTATGAATTGCTCTTATTTTACAATGTAGTTTCTAATGTATTTATTGAAACATTTTTATATGTAATTTCATATGTAACCTCTTCTCAGGTCTGCCCTGCTAAAAGGATATTTAATCTCAGTGAGACTTGCCTGACTAAATACATTTAAAGGAAAATGTGAATATGATTTGAAAGTGTTTGATGTAAAATGTGCAAAAAGTGAAGGAACACAAAGTGTTATCTAGCTGGTTAGACCAAAATCATTTTCTGTTGTTCCTTTAACAGCAAGGTTTGGTGAGTGTCTACTAGTCAGATGGTTTTTTTTAAAACAGCCAATTGGCTTAAGTGTCCAAGTAAAGTTCTTCACTCAGACTTGATTCAGTGCAGCATAAAGCAAAGTCAATCACGTCTCTCCCGTGTAGGAATGAGGCTCAACAGGACAAGCAGAGAGGAAACGAATGGAAAGTGTGTGTATTGAAACTTTAGCTAGGGCTCCTGTGGACCAACGGGAGACTTTCCTTTGAGTACAAGCAGACAGAATGGCAAGCGCTCTTCAGACAAGCTGACACATCCTGAATATTCAGTGGGACTGACAATGCAGAGTTGTGGCAAAGCCTTTTTCTCTTGTTACTTTGTGGGGCTGTGAATCAGCACGCCCTCTGCCCCCTCACAGGCTCCATCTCTGAGGCCTGGCTGACATGGTTCTCAGTGAATTAATGAGTGAAAGCAGCTCCTGTAACAAGGATGCCAAAGCATGTTAAGGCTGCAGGCCGATCCCGTTAAGCAGCAGTGAGAGCTGCAGTGTGCTTCAATGAGGAGTGGTTGGGCTGGAGGAGGAGGACTGGAGGGACTGAAGGGGATAAAGCTGTTATCTACATCTGCCGTAAACACCACCTGTGTGCAAAGCACATACCTAACAAAGGGTTTGGTATAGCACCAGAGAAAAGATGTACTTGCTATGCTTTGTGCTCTGATCGAAGCTGAGCACTTACAAATCAATGTCAGCTTCATTAGAATGGCCCGTCACGTTATGAGTAAAATGTGTTCATTATTAATTTAGTTGTTTCTCGTTTTTAAAGAGGTCGTCTTCTGCACATTTTTGGTTTGATTCTCGGGCTCTAATAAATAGTTTATGTTGATTAACAATGACATAAGCAGTTTATTTTTCATTTTAGCTTGTCTCTTTAAGGCCCCCTTCCCCCCAGGTCCAGTCTGATTGGTCAGCTTGAGGAAGCCTGCCGGTGGGCCAAGCAAAGTGGTCAGTCAATGATATAAAATGAGACCAGGTGGCCGTGGCTGTGCACAATGTGGATGTACAGACCCAAAGTGAGGTGTGTTTATGGACTAACCACAATTATATGTAATACTGAGTACATTTTGGGAGTTTAGTTCAGTTTATGTCCTTGTTTTATGTATGATCTTCCCCTTGCAAAAAAAGGTATATCAAAGAGCAGTCTCCAAAGCTCCTTGTCATTGGTCGCTCTCAGAATCTTTCTTAAGCAGTCGACTTTGTCCATGTATCAGCCCCATATAGCAAGTCTGATTTTTTTCACTTGAGTTGAAGTGGATCTTTTTTTAAATGCAGCATTTTAATGCCAGATGTTTGTTTTGACGTCCACATCTGTACCTCCCTATTTATTAAGGACTCCACTTCTTCAAGTCTGCCATCTTCAAATGTGGTTTCATCTTCATGATCTTTGTTTTTTTTTTCCCTTGTGGATAATACTGTAAGTGTAATTAAAGATAAGTTGGCTGAAGTATTGTCGTCTTATCATGCATTTAGTGGCAACTATGCAACAGTATCACCAAGTAAGCAAAGTCTAGATCACCTACAGATGCAGGTACTGAAAGTATCGGTCTCCGCTGCGTAGGTTTGTCACTCTTACGGTGACTGCTCATCTTGTACAGTAAGAGTTACAGCACCCCAGTGTACGTGCAAATCAGTTTCTACCACTATGTACCGTACGAGTAGTATTGTATTTGCAGGTACTGAAGTAGAAGTTATTTACAGTATAATATACAAGAGGAATGAGAACAGCAAACTTTCGCAAAGTTTCAAGGAACCTAAATATGTTGTAGTTAATTTAACTTTATAAAATGATGCCACAGATAATTGCTATTGAGACATGATTGCTGTTTTTAATATAGGAGACTTGAGATATTTACATTTAGTCATTTAGCAGAGGCTTTCATCTAAAGCGACTTACATATGAGGTACAAGGCAAGCAACAATCTAAGTTGAGAAAGCAAAGTCCTATCAAAAAAGCGTTTACATTTCATGAAATGGCAGTGCAAGAAATAGATTTAAGTGCATAGGAAGGTGCAGAAGAGTTCTGTTTTCCGCAGTATTTTAAATATTGGGAGTGAGTTTGCTGAGTTTGGTAACTCATTCCACCATCGTGGGATCACTGAGCTGAAGAGTTTTGCTTGGTGTCTTCTGTGCGGTGCTGGGACCACCAGACGTCGTTCATTGGCAGACCGCAGCAGACGGGAAGGATTGTAGACCTGTATGAGGGAGTCGAGGTAAGCAGGAGCTGTCGAGTTAACCACCCTGTGGGCGAGAGACAGAGCTTTGAACCTGATGCGAGCAGCTACAGGAAGCCAGTGTAGAGATCTGAAGAGTGGTGTGACATGAGTCCTTTTTGGCTGATTAGAAATGAGGCGAGCTGCCGCATTTTGGATCATTTGCAAGGGTTTGATTGTGGATACCGGTAACACCATTAACAAAGCGTTGCCGTAATCAAGACAAGATATGACAAGGGCCTGTAAAATGAGTTGGGTTGTACATTCCGTGAGGTTGGGTCTGATCTTTCTGGTCTTTTAATAGTCAATTCTTCAAACTAAGAAAATTATAGCTTTTAATTTAGTAGGATGAACTTGCTCCTGTTGGAGACACTTTGTAAGTTAGTATGAGTAGTATAGTGGGGCAGGGACTGAGGAGCATTACATTGCACAATACCTGTGAACAGACTTGAAACGAATCTAATCCTAATTTTGACAATGACAAATTGTTCTGATGTATTTTTTTCAACGAAGCTAATGAATTTCTCAAAAGCAGCGTTTTTAAGGGCGGCTTTGTGTGACCCCATGGGTGATGTACAGTTTAGTTTCTCCATGTCTCTCAGTACAGCTGCAGTACCAGCTTCTGCTTTCTTTTTGACTGCGTTGTAGGATTCAACTCTCTAGGACACTCGCATATAGAGTCAGCAGAACTGATTTCAGGGAGATATGAAGGCGTTTCTGAGAGATTTGTGCTCCTTACTGAGACAATTGCCACTGGAATATTGTGTAAACAAAATACCCCTGGTGGCTCCCGGAAGATTGTCCTGGCCGCCTGGAACTGCTGGGGTTTGAACTCAATTACAAAATGTTGTTTGGGGACATTTGCAAAGTCAAGGAACATTGTAACATTTTACTATTTCATATCAGTGACATTGAAATAGAAAAAAAAACATGCCATTGTTTCCCTCTCAGAGAAAAGGAAAATTCTTAAAAAGATCAAGATATTAAGATTAACTCTGTGTTTTCTCCAGGAGTTGTCTTTCTCCTTCTCTGTCTCCCTCTCTCTGTCCCTTTCTGCAGGGTTGTCTTTTACTTGTCTGTACCCAGGGACCAATCTTTGCATGTTTTATCCTTTTTTTCCATATTTTGTAGAAATTAGAAGACAAAAAATATTAGCTTGAGCACTTGTCACAAAGTCATCACCTCACCAATCAATAAATGCACAAAGGGATAAAATATTATCATACAAGAAAAACATAGGACAAATTCTAAGAGAATGCATCATCATCAGGAAAGCAATGATATATGAGTTAAATGTCTGATTGTCAGTGATCCAGGTCATGGTTATATCAGAGCTATAATTCAGTGGCATCTAGACTTGCCTGAGGTTTCCGCTCGCATCCAAAAGGCTTCTAGTCAACAAAGTCCCCCCACTTTAACTCCCACACAGGTCGTCCCAACAGGACCATTTGATGAAACAGTGCCCCATGTAGGCAGGCAGGCCTCTGTTGAAATTGCACTCTTTTGGCAGCAAAACAGTAGAAGTAGTTGTCTTTCACAATAGAATCCAAATGGATCCAAAAGTTAATGCTGAGTTTCAGGAGTGCATGTCTGTGCCTTCCTGCCACAACAGATTCACAATGACATCTACAAACATGATAAAAAAATATGAATGTTATATATGCTGTTGGATGAAAAGTTAAATTGAATTTGGTTCAATGATAAATGTTAAAATCATACACTTATATGAATGGAAAGCACATCATATCAGATACATTCACGTAAAAAAAATAATTATGACAGCAAGGCCAATTCACTTTGCTCCCTACTTGACCCAGCAAGGGGTCAAAAAAATATAAAAATATAAAAAATACTTGGGTGATAATACATAGGAAGGGATTACTAAACAACATATACCACATAGATACATACACAGATGTATATACATAATGTGGCTTCTGAAACTGGCTGGGTAATGTGTATTCCTTCCGTCTAGACAATTATTTCATTCATAACTGTACAACTCCTAAATAAACTTTCTACAGGCAAATGTGGCTAAATGTTCTATATATGCAGTAATGAATTCTGTACACTGCAACAGTTTTCTTTAGCTTTTTTTACATCTCTTTAGTTAAAGTTTTCTCAAATCCATAGGGATGAATATCTATTTTTTGTCAAAATAAGGTGTTAATCCACCTTCTTTGTCTTCAACCAGATACTTCTAAAAAAAAAAGCGACAGTATGAGAAGATAAACCTGGCAATGCCTCTTACCCGCAGACATCACTTTCACTTTTTGGCACTGTGAGACGGTTTGCGAATCCATGCTCTTCGTTTCCGAATCTGTGTGAATGGTTTAGTAATTCGTTTCCACCCATTGTCAATATTTTCTACCACATGACATCTAGGGGTTGCGATAATCTTGGCTGTACTCTGATGATAGAGAATATAAGACAAAAGTTGCAAATTTCAGCTTTTATTTGATGGTATTTAAACCTAGAAATGATGGCTGACATCAATCAGCCAGGGGGATGACGTCTATTTTTTATTGTGTGTGTGTGTGTGTGTTTGCGTGATGAGGGAATGCCTGAAGAAAAAGTCAGATCATACGATGAGGAGAAAAAGCCAGGACAAGGTGTTGTGCACAATGAAACGGTGTGATGTTGAGGTTGGCCTCAGCCTGAATGGATGTGTTCCTGGTTGTGAGAGCTTGAACAGATGTAATCAGCGTTTATAAATGCAGAGGCAATAACACCACATGGGGAAGTTGGAGAATCTATATCTAACACGAACACAAGGAGCAATCCAAAAAAAAAAAAAGCAGATCACCAGTCAGCAGATCAAGAAGCATACATTTAGAGTTCAGATCACCTGTGTGGGATTTAAATCCAGAGAGGAGAAGGTGGGAGCGCGATGATGGTGATGTGGCGAGCAACGTTGCCTGAACAGGGTTCTGGGTTTCAACCTGTTTTCAAGCATGTGTAGGATTCTTGAAGTTATTTCCTCCCACAGTCTGGAAAAAATGCAGGTTCAGCTAATTGGTGACCCTTGACCCTTTACCAGGATAAGTGTTGTAGTTGATGCATGGATGACCAGATGATAATACATGTTCAACATAGAAAGAGGTATAAAAGTCAAAATACTGAATCAATGGGCTGCTCTTTTCCGTTATGAGTGGGATGTGGGTTTCATGAGGCTTTATTGTACACAATGTTGGAAGAACTAGTCAGATCACGTACTGAAGTACCATAAGTAAATTTGGAAAAGCTTTAAAACCAGCTGAATTTTAATTCTAATATTATCACCTACAGTGGTTTGTAAATGTCACCAAGATGAGTGTAGTCTGTGTTCGTAGTCTGATTAGTACCTGTAATGTTTTGGAGTAAAACATGTCCAACCTACATGGCTTGATTGTACTGGCTCCTTATGAATTCTTCTGTGGTGGAGGTGAAATTTGGCTGAAGGGCCCCTTTTGATAGCTACTCTCTGAACGGGGCCAGTAGTCTATAAAAGTTAATTAATAAAGGGCCAGATTAGGGGAGTTCATAAATTAGATTATATGAAGAGTATGTACGATAAGCTAGTTGATTATGTCTGAAAGCAAGTGATGTCCTCTGTCACTTGCTCTATCAAAGTCACCCAAACTCTATTTCTTTGTGAAGACAGTTCATTAATGGGGCTCAATCACACTGCTAGTAAACTAGTGTCCAGACTGGAAAACACACCAAACAGGTTACTGTTTAGTTTATGCTCTTATTAGACACTTCCAAGAGGAATCAAGAGTCGAACCACCGGCACTGTGGTTTGTGCTTTACCAACTGAGCTACAGCTCCAGCTAAAATGGAAAAACGTTGTACCGCCTTTCAGACCTCCAACTGTGCAACTTATCTTATCCATATCCTAAAAGGGTGACTCAGGCATGTTAGCAGTAAAGTTCTCTCTTCCCTTTTCTGGCTTTCTTTACACCTCTAGCATCTAGACCACAGGGCGCTCATTGTATCTCCTATGGGCAGCCCCAAGGTGTGTTCATCTTGGCCTCATCAATGGGGTCTAATCGCATATTCTTCTTAGAGTGATCTTCAAAGTTATTGGAACAGCAAGTTTAATGAATCAGTTTTTCGTGGTCTAGCTTGAGAACTAATGTTGGTTCATGTTCTATCTCTATACCCAATTCACAAAATGCCAACTCGTCATTCTCAAGTCTGCATGGCAGGAGATGTTGACTTCATAGTTCAGAGCGGATGAGGGAGGGTGGGGGTGGTTAGTGAGGAAAACTGGCAACAATACACCACCTTAAGTAGCATGAAGTACGATGAAGCAGCCCTCACTGCAGTCTGGGATGCAGCCTGGGGGTCCACTCTGTATACCCCACATTGCCCAAATATAAATAGTTTCTGAGTGCAGAGGCAGGCACAAATATGTAACCTAATGTGTTTGCTGATGATAATGGTTTAACCCAAATAACTGTATAACATTACTGTTATTTTTTTATACACAACTTAATAAGAACACAGCTATTTATGATAAACGGATATGATCACACTTTTTCAGTCACAGGTTTTATTAAATGTACATAGTACATGTAACAATAGTGTACATACAGTGTACAACACTCTGTACGTAGTGCTGCTAGTGAGTCACTTTTGTAAAAAGATAACCTTATATTGATATTGGTATGTTCCTCAAAACCGTGATAATAAAAAATATTTAGCTCAAATAAATAAATGATATTAAATTTAACTTTTTTGGCCTCCTCTTTGTATATAACTCATTTGGAATAAAATCTAAGATGTGATTAATTTGACTTACGAGATAAAGCAAAAGATGTTGGATGTTTGTAGTAAATAAATATTGGAGAGGATGTTCAATATCTTGTAAAAAGAAAAAAACTACTGGCCTTCTCCACCAAATGTAGAATTCCAATATATTGCACTAAAGATTGGAGTTCAGTGACTTGCCCAAGGAAACTGTGGCATATGACAGGAGGAGCTAGGTATCAAACCGTTGACCCTGTAATTGGTGGGTGACTACTCCACCTCCTGAACCATAGCCACTCTTACCATTCAGAGAGTGTACACTTTTACCTTTTTACTGCAATGTTGGATTTAGGAAGTGGTTAAGTGGGCCAAAGACTCTAACCTCCATCTTAAACCTAAGAACCCACAAAATCCCTGCACCATTTTGCTGTCAAAGATGTCTGACGATGCACATTGTGTTCACCTTCCAGTGCACAGTGTTCTGCTAAAGAAACCCAGCTGCCAGCAGGAAAGGCTGTGACCATGGCAATACCAGACTAATGTTGTGAGAAACTTGTTGCTATGGAAAGCATCCTATGTTTAAAGGAGAGTGCAGTCCATTATTTTTGAGTGGGAAGGGTTGCCATAGCAACCAGGTGCTGTGGTGGAGAATAAGGTTAGACACATATATGGGTTTGCCCAGCTTTTTCTTGAAAAGTCTTCCTGGTCACACAGACCAAACCCTGCAGAGCAACGCCCTGATTACAAACCAGGGTACATTTCCATTTTCTTTATGGAGGGTGGGGGCAATTTGAGCACGGAACAGCAATGTTACCTATATTACTACACTAGCAGTATTTTCAGGTTTGATAGAAAATATTTTCAACACTAAAACCAACAATGAACCTGCCAAACACACTGCTGCACTTGGATGTTTCTTCATTCTAAAACATTTGGTGAAGTATGTTTTAACACAAGCTCTGATTCACCATCAGATAAAAGAAACGTGTCAGCCGGTGGAGTGGTGTGCATGGCTGATGTGTTTTTAACAGTTTTGAACAACGGAGGTCCACAGTTCAGATGAATACACTAATCCACACTGACACCAAACACGAGATAGATTGAGAGAGATCCATTGTTGGTGTTTGTGTCCATGTGGAGACTGTTGTATTATCTTAATGTGGAGAGGGGCAGAAGTCGCCTCCTTTGACAAAGACTCACTAAACTGCACCAGCGGCAGAGCAAACATATTCACTTCTAAAAGCATTTTGAGTGAGGCTCAACCTCCTGCCCAGTCAGAGGATTTCTGCTTGCTTTTAACCAAAGCGCTTTACAGTTCACATTCACCTGTTCACACAAACACAGGTACGGCAGCTACCTGACCCATCGGGAGCAACTTGCAGTTCATGGTCTTGCAAAATGACACTTAACTACGTAGCCAAAGGAACTGGGAGTTGAACCACTGACCCTATGACATGTATAGGTTACAGTCTCAAACCCACTGCTCTTTTGTTTTTCTTTGTATGTAGGAGATTAAGGATTAATGAATTACAACCATAACCATAATCAAGTAAACAGAAATCTATGCCTTATTGTATGATCACATGTCCAGATGTTGTCGCCAAGTTTTAGCAAATTGTGTTTAATTTACTTACTTTATAATAATTTAATATTGCTACTACTGTTATAATAGTAATTTAAAATACATAATTTACACATGCAGTGCAACACATATGACACTTTACTCAGACTTCACATGGGTTTGCTGTTCTGACAACTACAACCTAAGTAAGACCCGAATATTAGTTTTGCACCTGCGTTGGTCACTGGGTGAATATGTGAATACTCAGGTATTTTCAGGCTTTCAGAGCTGAGGGAAGCTCCCTCACTAGGCAACAAGATCTCTACATTTAGGTGCATGCACACACCTCTGGCACGGTCAGTGCTTCTGACTTTATCTGCTGTCCAATAACTGTGTGTCTGTTTGCACCATTGATTAGTAGGTCAGTGCTGTGTTTTTTTTTTTATTTATCATAGGCTGTTTTTATGAGTTGTTCCCTGCACTTACAGTACAGTATACACTCAGAGGCCACTTTACTAGGTACACGTGCACTATCTGATGCAATCCAGCTCTGCCTTAAATTCTACTTTTACAGGTTCGCAGTTTTTTAGGTGGAAACTGTCAGAAAGGGGGTAATTTTACTGTGTTTTTTATTATTACTTCTTGTATCTGTAATTTATTATTATTATATTATTTGATGCATTTATTAACTGACTTTTAATGACTGTGCCGTGATTATTTCACAGTAGATGAATCGTCATACTTTTCAAGTTGTTCCACAGCCTATAAAATTAAGAAGATGCTTGGCAATAGTCCCTGAAATCTCCGATACGACTTTATAATCCTAGACATTATGCAGTATCCCATTTGTAAATACTTCCAGAAATGTCCTTTAACCCTAGTTCCCAAAGTGAGCCCTGAAGTTGATGTGTTAAAAGGAAAAAACATGGGCAAGCGTAAGGATTTGAGCAACTTTAACAGTGGCCAAACTGCGGCGCCCAGATGATTGGGCCAGAGCAACTCTGTAAGTCGCTTTGCATGTCCTTGGTCTGCAGTGGTCAGGACCTACCAAAGAGTGCTCCAGGGAAGAAAGACTGGTGAACCGACAGGGTCACAGGTGGCCATTGTTTGTTGTGTATGGGGTCGTGTAGCTGCAGACCACTCATGGTGCCCGTGCTGACCTGTGTCCACCACCAAAAACACATATGATGTGAGCATAGGAACTGGACCACAGAGCAATGGAAGAGGGTGGCCTGGTCTGGCAAATCAAGTTTTCTCTCACAAAATGTGGATGTCTGGTCATGGAAACCGAATTTCCGGGATGGTAATGGCCTCTTTTAGCAGGATCATGCAGACAGCCATACTGCAAATACGGTTCAAGGATGGTTTGAGGAACACAACAATCAATGTGACGTATTGACTTAGCCTCCAAATTCTGAAGATCTGTGGCATGTGCTAGAAGAAAAAACTCATGAATCCGGGGATGGGCCCCAACATACTTTTAGAGGTCTAGTGCATTGCAACACTCAATGTGGGACCTACTCAATAATCACTGGGTGGTAATAACGTTACGGCAGACCAGCGTTTATAATTCATTTCTTACGGTGTCCAACTTTAGAGCTAACACTGTTTTCTTGCACTTGCGCATGCTTAAGATTTCTGGTTAAAGGCACTGATTGAGCTGTAGATGTTTCCTGGAGTGGTACAAAACTGGGCTTTGAAAACACCACACTGGACTGATACCGCAGCAGAGTTAGGAGTGAGGCGCAGGCTGCAGCCAAAATAATATGTTGAAGGGAGAGAGCAGCAGCAGATGTTGGACTTTCTGAACACTGGTTAGGGGCCATTTACCAGCAGTAGACCTGCTGCTCTAAACTGGTGACCCAACACAGCACTCACGCTGTGGCCACATATGTCTGTCAAGGCAAACACGCACACACCCGCACAAACACCAGAGGCTGCTGCTCAGCTGCTGCTCCTCATTCTAAATACAACTCTTTTTTTCCCCCCCATCTCCTTGCAAATATGAAATATGGCTTCTTCTGCAGCTCGTACCGGGCTTGTCAAAACAAGTTTAATTGGAGGAAATCTTAAAGCACAACATATATTTATGGTAAAATACAACATTTGATATTTCAGACATATACAGAATTATGTATAAAGCTTCATTTTCAATAAACATTAACATCTGTTTACAAAAGCTTGTAGGCAAGGCATTCAGAACAATACCAATAATATGAAAAACGTAATCAATATGTACAATCTCTTTACAAATGAAAAGAGGGAAAATTAAAGTACTAGTTTGTATGATACATTCAGGACATGATTCTTCTATCAACTGAAACACATTTTCGTCATGTTTGCATATTCAAAAATACTAATTCATCAACGTATTAAAAATACTGCAGTGGATTTCAAAGAATTTCGCTTAATAAACCACATCATTTGGAATCCACCACCTCCGGCCCAACTCACACAGCATACATGTCGTTCATTTAGTTACAGCTCATTTATAGTTTTTGTGAATGTATATACATGAAAGTCTAAATGCTGTTTTAACCCCTTCTCCACACAAGCCCACAGAGGACTCAAATTCTTTTTTTTTCCCTTTATCTTAAAGAGAAACTCTACAGATTTCCAACTTGCATCGTGTGGTTGTATTTTGTGGAGTACATGTATACATGCATGTATACTTAATTGCATGTATACTTAATTGTAAGTCACCCACCCCCCAAATTCCTTATAAAATGCCATGGGAACAATTTGGCCCGTGGCAAATGCTGACACACTGTGATGATGATGATGATGCAGGAAAAAACCCAGCAGTGAATGTGCAAGAGCTGTCATATACTGTAAACAAATAAGTATAATAATATTCAGGTGTTGACATTAAATGAACAGTAAAATAGTGCGGTGAAAATTGATAACTAACACCATGAAAAAGATAAAGAAAAAAAAAAAAAGTCCTTCAATTAGCATTGTTAACGTGTATCAAGAATGTAGCATTTTGACTTTGCTCAAACCTTAGACGGATGCAATTACTGCAAATGTCACACAACTTCATCTTTTCAAAGAGTTATATTTTGGGAATAGCTGCAGTTCATCACAGTTTACAGTTATTCACACGATGTTCATGTTTTGGATCAGAGCTGAACAGACAGCTACAGTATGGGTTGGCACATCTGATTCCAAGTCATCAGTTGGCTTTGGTAAATTGAGCTGGGACTGGAAAGTCCCCCCAGTCACACCGTCCAAGAACTGAAAACAGCTGCATCTAAGTGCACAACACTGCATATGCTTGGTCTTAGCTTCAGTCTCAATGATGTTTAATGAGGTATGTCCAGATTTAAATCACAGTTAATCGAATTAGATGTTTCGTGGTGCAAAATATTCCTGTCTTAACACACACACACACAAAGGGGAGGAGTAAATAGACTGGCTTGCACAGAGCTTCATCCAGCATCTTTGGGAGGAACACAAACACCTGCTCAGGGGGAATCACCCAGCATCAATGTTGGACAACACTGTTGTAGCTAAATGGGACCAAATCATGAGGAAATCCTGTAGAATCAGAACACGGAACTGGACTAGCAGCACACTGTGGTTTTGGAATGATATGATCAACTATTACACATAGCTGGAATGTTAGACCGTTCACAAACTTTCAGCAGAGAGATTGTTGTTTTACAGTATTTTGGTATGTTGTACTTGCGATGATGCCCAGCCCTGATGGTAGTGGTTTTGCAGGAACTAAGAAGAGTTCTAAAGCAGGTTCTAAACTTCCATTTTCAGGATTGTTCTGACTCTGGTGTGCTGGAATTTAAAGACCCTGTACTGTAAACCTTTGATGCGGATGTGTCTATGGTAAACTTAACTGATTGCATGTTTGAAACTCATTTCTTTATGTGGAGTTTATGACTATATTTCATTATGATTAATATCCTATGTTTTAAGTGTTTTTTCTTAATGTCCGCATGAAAACAATTAAAGACATGAAATTATTATTGCATAAAAGACCAGCTTAAATAAAAAAAAAGGTTGTGGCACATGTATTAGTGAAGGTCCAGCACTAATGGCCTAGTTCAGTCGTTTTTGCTTCTCCAGCAGCCCATTAATATGAATCCTTCTATTGTCCAGCAAAAGCAGCACCTGACTCCAAAAACGTGTTTATGGAGGAGGGAGTGTTGAATGAGTCTGCAGACCTTCGCAGCAGCAGGAAGTGATATGATGTTCACGCCATGGTGTAACCGTAGCTCCCACAATGCAGAGCAACCAGCAGCCGGTCTCTCAGGACCTCCTGGCTTGGGTACTCTGGGAGTTTTAGCATGTTGATACTGCAGAGGGGAGACAAAATGGCAGGAATGGAACACTGGTCAGAGAGGCTCATCGTTGCTGTAGGTGGGGATGTGTCGCCTATTCAGAAACAACATGCAGCAATGTGAATTTCCTTATGCACATTCCAGCATGCAGAGCTCGCTCCATGTTTTCACAGTGAGCCAGTGGTGTTTGAGGAAGACACTGACACGGTGCCAACGACGCTGAAGAGACATACTGCCCTCTAGTGCTTTGTCATTTTTTTTACATGGCCCTCAGTTGAGGCTATAAAGTGACTGGTTCTTACACTCCGTCTTTTTATTTGTTTCTAAGGGGGTTTTCACATAGAATCCCTTTAAACAAACCAACTTCCCTCCTCCTAAAGGGGATCAAAAAAAGTGAACCAAGAGAAAAGCGATAGTCCTTTTTATGGCCACGATGGGAGTTAATCAGAACGAGGATTTCAGCTCTGATGGGGCCTCAGACCTTTTTCTGTTCACGTTATAGTTCGTTAGCCCTGTAAGGATTGCAGCCTCCTCTGCTGGCAGGTGTGAAACAGTGCAAACTTTATTGATCAAAACAAATCTCTCTTCATTTATTTATGTTTAAAAATATATTTTTTTTCTTTTTAGATAATTTATTCTAAATGCCGAGGGTGCATTATTCTGCCGTGGGTCAAGTATAAATACGTTTCATTTGAAGGATTAACATGACACAAAATGTTTTGTTCTGCTTGGTTGTATTTACCTCAGGTCACAGCTTATGTGTAGCAGTAAAAAAATATCACAGAGCTGATATATCGTCACATTACATAATCACCCCAGTAGAGGGTGATGTGCCGCATAGTTTGGCAGGCCAGCGGGGTGCTAAATCTTGGTGACGGCGAGTCGCTACATTTCTTGTGGTCTCTGCCCGATGGCTCCCAGCAGGTAAATAGATCAGCACCATTGGGTTCCACCATTTTACAATAATTAACCAGCTTTAAAGGTGACTGCATAAAAATAATGCATCTCGGTTATAATTCAGACAGCAGTTTACAGTGGTTCATCGGTCTGGTTTCTAACTGAAAAGATGTTGCACACTTTTACCAATATCACATATGCAGGATCCACTGCTTAAACAGCACTATTTAAAAACAACTCCGAAGCCCTTACCAATAAAAATTTGATTAGTTTGCATTAGATTATTTATAATGCACATCAAGAGGCACAGCCTATTATAGACATTAAAAATACAGTTCAAACTGTGCATCACTAAAAATGTGTCCATCCAATAATAATTTTCCTCTCACTAATATTTCAGAATTATCTAAATTCCAGGTTAATGGAGAAACAGCTGCGCACACGATGAGCCTCTTTTCCAAAGGCCTTTCAAAGCTCCGTCTTTAGTTACAGTACAGGTAGCCACAGGTTAAATGGTGATATGTTGTGATAGACAATGTTTGGGTTAAATTTGACTAATTATGTCCTCAGGAAAAAAGTATTATTTATTATATACTATTATTTGGCCGGTAAAAATATAAAATCCCAAAATACATTCAAAGATGCAAAGGTGTTTAATATACCCATTAGTCCTTTCTCTCGAGGTGATTGGCTCAGAAGGAGTATGAGTTTGTTTAGGGGGTTCACATAAGCAAGAAATGCTGACCTTTCAGTCTGAGTTTGTTTTGAGGCCAGAAAGGGACAGAGTGTGAAATCATCCTTGATCTTAATCTCAAACAGGGCTGAGGGGAGAAAGAGAGATCACCACAACGCTTAAATTCAACTCTGACAGAAGACGTACTGTCCGTTTGGGCTTTAGAAAACTAGGAAGAGTGATCTCATCAAGCATTGTGTATACAAACAAGAATTAGCTCATTTAATGTAAATTTGTTTAAACTTTGCAGTATTTGCTCAATATAACTACAATGAATAAAAATAACATTATGTTAGTACTTCAGTAAATAAACAGGTGATAATCCTGTGCTCAGCTGTATGCTTCATCTGCCAGAGTGCTGAGCTGAAGCAGAAAAACTGCTAAGAGGAGAAGAAATTTTACTGCACATAGTGAATTGTACCTCATATGTTGTTTTTTTTAACTGAATGCTACACAGAAAGTGTATCAGCTGCATTTTTGAGACATGTATGTTACACAACTCCTACGCTCCTATTTTAATAAATCCAGCTGTCTACACTAGCCGTGTGTTGGCACGGAGGTCAGTCACACTATGGGTTTAACTTTGACCCAATTTGTTTCATAAAAATTCTCCACTGGAAGCCACAGACAAAACAGAAATTCATCAAGGAGACACAGCTAATGCAAATGATCTACCTCGTCTTACACCGATGCTACTACTACACCCAAACTTCACAGAAGCCAGGGTTATAACACAAAGATGCATGAGACTGTGAGTGTGTGTGTGTGTGTGTGTGTGTTTTTACACTCTTTTAAACTGGAGAAAAACAGAAAGATACTTAGTGAAATACTACAAGCTTAAATAGGCTAGAATAGCACTCAGCCAACAGAAAGAAGTAGACTGATTACCAGGTACTAGAGGTAGGCAGTAGATTGGGAGTGTATGGCACTGCTGCAACAGTGAACTTCTGTAGACCGCTGCCACCCATTAAGTAAGCAAAGCCACCATGAGGAACCCTGGAACTGATAGAGAAGGAAACTTTATTTGAATAGAAATTTGCAGTTTTTATTTTGAATATAACCTTTAGTCAAGCTCCAGAAGACAAACCTTCCAGTGACAAACTGCAGCAGAAGAACCCGTTCCTCCTGGGTCAAGCTCTTCACCACCTCCCAGAACCACTGCAACAGACAGACAGCTAACTCAGAAGCTGACTTTGTTGTGTTTGGTCTGGGTATTAAGAATTGTTAGGAAACTGTTTCTCCTTAATAACCTTTGTTCTTTATCATCGTTATAGTCGTCAACATTTTTACCATCAGCCTGATCTTGACAACACAGGTTGGAAGAAGTGTGTCATGGCTCAAACAAAGAAGATTAAAGAAGACGGTAGCAGAAGAGTTGTTTCTGCTCACCAGGCTGGAAATAGTTATAAAATAACTAAAGCCGACTGTGAGGCAAACTGCATACAAATAAAGAACATTCAACATCACCTTTCCCTTTCCAAGAAGTGGTCGACCAAAAAAAGATCACACCAAAAACATGGTCTATTAATTCAAGGAGGTCACAGGGAACCCAAAGATAACGTGAATGTAAAGGCCTCTCTAATAGTGGCACATTTAAGTGTTCCTGATTCCACCATTAGAAGAATACTGAACATTGCAGAGTTGCAAGAAAGAGGCTGTTGGAAGAATGTTCTATACATAATTAGACCAAAGTAGAAAATTTGGCTTGAATGAGTCTCAAGTCACCAAACATAAAGAATTAATCAAACTCCCCATTTCAACAGAAGAACCTTATAAAAAAAGTGTTAAACATGGTGGTGGATGTATCAGGCTTTTCTTTCTACCAAACAATGCTTAAAGAAGAAGAAATGTAATGTTTTGGAATCGGATTTAGTTTATCTAGTTTTAGGACATGTGATCACAGTTTAGGTCAAATTTATGCAGAAACAGATAAAATTGAAAAGAGTTCACAAACTTTCAAATACCAAACTATGTACAGAAATAAAAGCATTTCAAAGTTTGTTCACAGATTGGATCAGTTATGACATACATAATTCAGCACAATTATTTAAGAACGTATCAGTCAATTGATCTTTATAATTTGACATTATAAAAATTGAAAAAACAACAACTCCAACATGTAACATTCTGTCCTTGAATATCTTTCAAAGTAATCCATTAATGCACTAAGGTAAAGTTTAGACAACAGCTAAACACAGATGTTACTACAAACCCAACTGACTCAAGTCAGACATCTTGTCTAAACTGAGAGGCTTCAGTTCACATCTGGCTGGAATAAGAAGAGCCCACCTGGATAACTGGCTCCTGAGGGTCATAACCACTTGTGTACTCAGTGTTCTTGCACCAATCCTGCACATCGATCTCTGGCATCCCTGACAGCAGGAGCTCCTGCACACACACACACACACACACACACACACAAAAAAAGACACAGCATGAAGAAAAACTACACACTGAGATACAGCTGTATACAGAGAACTGCTAAACATAGGTACCATAAAGCCCAGCCAAATCAGTCATCCCACACTGTCGGTTTACTAATTCCATAATATCCTGTCTCTGCAGTGACACTGCAGTACTTTGGATTAGTTCTGCCTAAATTGTCACGTGTAAAGCTAGTTATCAAACCTAAAGGATTTCTGCTACGGACAACATAGCTTTCACGCCTGTTTATCAGAAGCAGATGTAAAGCAGTCTGCTGTAATCACATGTGCTATAAATACAGTATGTTTGGACAGGGAGATGATTTTCATCATTTTGGTCTGTACACGAGCTACAAGGGTAGAAAATCACCTTTAATGCAAGGATTTGGTCAAAAATACTGGTTTAACTGTGTAGGAAATAGATATACTTTAATTCATAGTCCCAATTTTCTGTTTTGGTCATTTGTAGTCAGTAATTGCCTGAAGTCTGGATCTCACAGACATCACCAGATGCAGGGGTTCTCCCTTGGTGATGCTCTGCTAAACCTTAACTGCAGCTCTATTCACTTCCTGCTTGTTTTGGGGTTGTTTTGCCTCCAACATTGCCTTCAGCAAATTAAATGTAGCTCAACTGGATTCAGTCCAGGTGATTGACTTAAATTAAAGCTGACAGTCTACACTTTAAGTACAGCTTTATTGTTGCATTACAAAACCACAGTGGTGGCATACACAATGATGAACAGTGAATTACTGTGCAAAAATATATGGACCTGACTGTATCAAACAGATTTCTGACCCCAATGTCTGCCTCATTCCTTATTGCACGATATTAACACCACATTTTAATATGAAAAATATTATCAGCTAATAAATCCTGATGTATCATTGTAGGTTAACTACCTGTCAGCACATAAAGTGGTTAAAAATTAGCTGCTCCTTTACTATCAGTACTATCAATAAATACTGTACATGTTTTCTCATAATTATCATCGGTATTGTTTAGATTACCTTATTTTTCTAGTATTTTTACTTTCATACTTTAAGTAAAATTTTAAATGCTGCTACCTAAGATTTGAAGTTGTTCTTGTAGTGGAGAATTTTCTCAGGCCAATACTTGTACTACCTCTGCATACAGTGTATGACAACTGTGAATGGGTATGGGGCTGTGTAGCTGCAGACTGCTCAGAGTGGACACGCTGTCTCTTGTCCTCTATTAAAACCACTAGTAGTAATGTTGTGGCTGATCAGTGTCTACAAAAAAAAAAATTAAAAAAAAAAAAGAATTTTATACACACACACACTCACACGTAAACTTTGAGAAGTAGAGGAGCTTAAAAAAAGTCTCATAAACTCATAATCAAAAGCAGAAATTATTAATAAAGTTAATGCTAAAATGAATTCCATGTGTTTGAAAAGAATAGTTCACAAAACAATACACGCCAATCAATTTAATCAACCATCCGGGAAGAATTTGCCTCACTGTTGATATAAGACAATTTTAAATATCTTTTTTATTTATATTATACATCTATCATCATCATCTAAATGATCATCACCATACAGTATGCAGTGGTGTCTGCCGATGCTGAAATAATAAATATACAAGCCCCTAGCTGATTGGTGTGTGAGCACACATTTCTAAATGTATATGGTGTGGTAAAGAATAATGAATTGGTATTTTTATACTTCAAAAAGTAGTGTGAAAGAGTTAAATGTATTATCTATTTGAATATGTTCAGACTCAGAGGAAAAACAGAGAACCTCACATTTATAAGGTGTTCTGGTCTCTGATATTAAACACTAACTTCCTGACCTAGTGTGAAGAAATGACACAATGTGACATTTACATTCATCTTAAATTAAACCTAATTGGAGGTAAATTTGTTTGATATAAAAAGTGGCAAAAATAAAGGTTTCACAAACTGTGTGACGCGTTTGATGAGGGAAGCCTTGAAAAAATTTAAATTCTGAAAATGACACTAAATTTTTCTCATCAGCAGATATAAATAGATAGATGGATAGTTAAAAATATTTAAAACTACAGATACAAAACTGTTTAAATTTTTTTTTTTAGATATCATGGATGCCCAATCATTGCTAAACAAAAGACAATCCAGGACATTATCAAAGTCATGAAATAAAAAAAATCAAAACAATAATAAGTGAAAATAGACTGTTGCCAACCTTGTCCTTTAAAGTCTACGTATATTCCCACTACTTAAAGCAAGTGATTCAAATGAGAGTTGTTGTGCTGTGAAAACACAGTTTAGTTACCAGTTGTCCTGCAATGACAGCATGACCGAAGCATGCCTAACAAATCCAGAGAGGGATAATCATCATGCTACATTATTGATGCGGACATGAAATCTGTCGACACACAGGAAAAAAAGACCCTCTAATGGAGTTGGAAAAGTGAGGGACTTCAAGGTGACCCTAGCATCCTGTCAACCCCCCACTCAGATGTGGTTAATCAATCCCTGCATCAGGGCCGAGCGGGCTGGCGAGCAGAGAATACTACCTGTACTATGAAAGACGATGGATGAGAGGAGGAGGAAAGGTAAAGAAAGATGGGGAGGTCAGAAGAGAACGACAAACCAATTCGTATTCGTCGAAAAGCTGGATGAGCGAAGCAGGAATGAAGGTATGAAAGCCTTGCAGGAAGGCGTTTATCTGCGGCTGGATGGCTCGTGTCATCCTCAGCTCCGTCACTAGCTGGACATACTCGGCCTGAAAGAGGAAACACACACACACACGAAAACACACATGCAAAGAGATCAAAGTGCTCATGAAATACTGGTGGACAAGAGAAAGAGACATAGCTCATGCATAATAAGTCCTTCAGCTACTGGGTGACTGTTCTGTGCTTTACAAGACAGTGACATCTGCAGGACACCAGAAGCACTGCACTCTGTAATTAGGACTCCTCCAGGCAAAAAACTGAAGCTGAGAGATCAATTGCTCATAGGAGACCAACTATGGATGAATATACTAGAAGGGGACAGTCATTAATATCACCCCTTCAGCCACAGTGCTGCAGCATGACACTAAAAAAAAAGGCTTAAAACTTCTGAATCCTTAATCCATAACTAAAATGTAACGCCCAATGTTCTGCTCAACCTACCTTCTAGCATTGAAAAAAAAAGAACAAAAGAGCAGGATGTTTTTAATGAGTCAATATAGAGCTAGATGATATGGTTCAAACCTTTGTCACAATTATAAAAAAGTAGTTACAGACAAATTTTAAGGGGCAAGTAAAACAAAGTCACATTAATGCATCGGTTTTTTTAAACAGCATACATTTTAATGTGACTTCACTAGAAGATTAAATCAAATTAAAATAATCTGTTTTTAAGATTGGGACATCTCAATGCATCGTGCATCACGAAACGAAGCACAATGCATTAGGTAAAGCTAAGGTTACATTCTTTAGATAGACTATTATAAACAGGGTTCAGGCTTTATTACATTTGGGTGGATATGGTTACCATGTGCATTTTCTGCTGGTTGGTCCCAGTATGAACATTTCACTACACATGAATTTAGCTCAGTCCTATAGTTGGCTTCAGTTCTACAAAGTACAGTATTTCATCATTAATAATATGTAAGACTGTGATGGGGTGGACCTTTTGTATAAAGGTAAATGAGGCCATACTAAACAATAATAATTATACACAACACTGTGCAATATAAAAATGAAGAAAAGATTATTTTTGACTCCATGTGTATGTGTCCAACTACTTTTAATCCTAGAAACTGAAAACACTTAGTTTTAACAGGCTGCCTGTCCTGCACTATTCTGTTTATACTTTAATAAAAAAACTACTAATTTTAAAACTTTAATGAAAAACCTACTCATTTTGAAACGTATTATTTCTAACAGTAATTATTTTCAAACAGAACAAATGTGTAACTGTCCGATTACTTTCTGTCTGGTTCATATTTCAACGTGTCGTACTGAAACAGACAAAACATGTGATACACTTATACACATTAAGTTTTTAGTTTATGATTGATAAGCTTTGTCTTTTATGTTCTTGTCATAATTTCGTAACTCGTGTTTTATTATTTCCAACCCAAAACATAGTATTCATAATTAGTATTATATAGAGCTATTTCCAGGAAAATGTATTAACTATATAGCAGCTTTCCAACTGGCACTGAATTTAGTCTTTTCACCAAATTAACACTTTCTTGCATTAAATGGCTGTGTTTGTGATGCCTCACCTTGTTGTCTTGGGTTACCAGAATGCCGGTACCTCCGGGTTTAAGCGGAACTTCCTCCATTGCCCCAAACACGTCCGTCTCTACAGAGAAGGTCAGCTCCAGACCCAGATCACTAATGTCATTGTCCAGGATCCACTGCAGATTCTTAGCATACTCTGGATCAATGGAAGACACGTCCTGGTAGTTCACAGGAATACCTGGAAAAAGCAGACATGCACGCACGGACACACCGCTTTAAACCGGGAGCATTTTCTTAAAAATAGCTTTTAAAATGTGTTAAATAATGATGAAGAGTTGAATTTAAATCCGTTTACTGCATCAGCAGATCTTCCATTACTTAATGAACACACTGGTCTACAATTATGCCTATGTTCATTTACCGAGTATGTGCTTGTAGAAGGAGCGGGTGAAGTAGATGTTGACCAGCTGTCGGTGGTACAGAGCCAAACCCAGGATCTGACCTGCAAACCGGAAGTAGTTCAGATGGTCTGGGTTCACCGAGGAGTTACTGTTGGGCTGAAAAGTGGTGCCTGGAGATCATACACACACATAGAAAGAAAGACTTTTACTCTACATGAGAACGTTGTGCTAGTTGCACTGAATGCTATAACAAGAAAAGTATCATCTACCGTCAGCTGACTGAGTAAACAAAGCATAGTCTGGGTTAATGATCTCATTGGAAAGGATGTCAAACCACTCCCGGACCACGCCCTGGCCCTTAAAAAAAAAAAATAAGAAAAGTTCACCACAAAGCACAAGACAACTTTGCTTTGGACTTTGGACAAACAGTCCATAAGTTTTGCTTTATAATATCAGTTTAGAAACTCACCATCCCCTCTTCGCCATGGAAGCGAACAGCAATGCCTTGTTTGAGTTTTTCGTTAGTGGACTGTGAAACCATTTCACAGCTACTCCTGAATATGGAGTCTATCGGTAGGATAAAAACACAATTAGCATGAGCAGAAGAAGATGAGGACAGATGGAAATATGATGAGGGCTGGAGCTACAAGGATTTGTGTTTGCTCAAGCCTCTTCTTCATCACTGTACAGTAACTTATTACTATTCGAGTCACTGGAGTTCTATTAAACAAAAAAGAATGTTTAAAAATAAAGCTGTTCTCTCCCTAGTTACAATTCCCAAGATGTTCACTGTATCCAAAGGTATTTTTGGTATTAGTCATGGGGTATTTCCAGCTATAGCTTTTTGGCATATTTCTGTTCTGTAATTTCCTTTGTTTAGGGGTCTTCCTTGTTCCTTGCGGAGTCCAACCTTTCCCGTGTGGGATTAAACCTATGTGTCCACACAGATTTGACAGGAAATAAGCCTGGGATGTGACTCTGAAGAAAAAGCCAGTGTATGCATGCATTTTAAGAAATACCGAAGACAACAATGAATCCTGTATTTTAGCAAGTTGCAGCGCTCAGCGGTCATTGGTCTTTTTAACAGCTGCGGACCCTAAATTGTATTTATGCCATGCTCTTGATACATGTGTGAATAGGTGTCTATCAGTGCGTTTGGCCCTCTAATAGTCCAGGGTGCACCCTGCCTTTTTCCTAGTGATATCTGGGGTCGATTCCAGTGCCCGTGACACAGTACCCATTACACTAGCCAGTCAGCATTACAAACCTCATGTTCAAAAGAAAATGGGATCTTAAAAACTAAAATCTGTAATTTGTTAATGTACTTCAACCTATATTCATCTTTTTTATACTGTAACCTTTCTATTTTAATTGTTTGGGAACTGAGGATACTAATTGTCCTAATAAGTGGAACATTAGCCTATTGTTGCTTGATACAAGACTTTCGTTGCTCAACATCATCATCACGTCGCATCAATAGTGCCTTCACACATACACAAGTCACCTATGCCGTGGGCACGGATGCACCCACATACCATCATGGGTACAGGATATTGTACCTTTCACTGACAACAGTATGAATGGTCATGCAGTTTTTAGAAAAACAAGCTGAAACTCAGCCTTGTCTGACCACAGAACAAGTTTACTGTCTTTCAGTCCATCTGGCATTAGCTCATACACAGAGAACTTGACATACAGTACTGCTTCCTTCTTGTATAATGGAGTTTCATGTTGCATTTAAGGATGAACGCTACACGCTGCAATAACACTGAAGAATTTCTGTGTGCCTTAGTTAGATAAAGGGTTCTCAGGTGATCTGCCAATTTAGATTTTAGTTTTTCTTCAAATTTAGAAAAGGTCCAATATTTTCTGGAAATGGGGTTTGTAATGTTGGAGTGCAACTGACATAAGTATATAGACAGTTGATGTTAAAGGACCCCTTCACTGATTTTGAACCTGCTTTTTTTGGTTCTACTTTGGGTAGTAAATGTAGATGAATGCCATTAAACTTTCCTCTGACTATATTAAAATATCTCTCTACATCTATCAAAAAAAATGCCTCCAGATGACATCACTTTCAGGAACCTTTATTTCAGATCATGTTGTCTTGTTACTCTTACTATGGAGTTTGTAATCGTGGTCAACCTGCTTTTCCAGAGCTGCCCCTAAATGACAGGATCTGAACTCCTAATAATAAAAACTCCTCCGGGTGATGTCATCTGGAGGAGTTTTTCAGCAAGAAGCAGAGAAATATTTTAATACAGAGAAGTCAGAGGTTAGTTTAAAAGCATTAATATATATTTATAGCCTAAACTACTGCCATAGAAAGCAAGTTGACAATTGGGGAAGTCGCTATTCAAGAGTGGTGTACCTCTATGGATGAGGAGAATGTCATTTTCGTTTACCGGTCGATGAACCATGTCTGAGTCTGGCTGGCCGGCAAGCAGATGCTCGTAGAACCACTCACAGCGATCCTTAAAGGGCTGACAGAGAAAACAAGACTTCATCCTACGTTCCGCAGCACTTTTCCAAAACTAATTACCACTTCGCTGTGCTTTCAACTCTCAAACTGTGGATTTTTACAGTCTCAACTGACAGCTTGGAAATCCTTCTGCACTAAAATACTTGTCTGTAACACAGAGATGAGGATGGGGTCTATTTGCATAATATATGCCTTTGTTCTCTAAGCACTGGAGGTAGAGTGTAGGATGAGTGTGGAATAGAAAGAACAGATTTCCCGTTGGGGTTGCGATGCATACGGGGAGAAGAATTGGGAAATGAAATCAAATTCAGCAGGTTAAAGTCTGTAATTAAAATAAGGGCCTACTCCCATGTGTACCACAATCCATGGGTATTGAGGCTCAAATGCTGTAGCTCAAATCTAAAATACTGAAGATTGAGTGAACAGCACACAACTCGGAACAGCAATTAAAATTTATGATGCCGTATAAAATGGTAAGACAAGTGTTACTGCCATGGATCTAACACTATTAAATGACGTGAATGTGAAGACAAGGGATTTTCAAAGTCACTCCCTATAAAGTTACAGTCCATAAAATCAGGTACTTTTCAGAAATAAAACTAGGAAAAAATAATGTAAATACATTTGGAGCCACATTGTAGCTTGAAAATCAGCATCTGCTAATGAGACAATCTGATGTATTTATCCCAGCTTGGGGGATAATAAATGATGGTTGATTTCAGAAGGCGCTCACTCTCGGTTATCATGACAGAGTACAACAGAGAACACATTTCCTCTTTTAAGCTGTATTTTACTGAATTTCCCATATTAGTCCTCAATGTTAAGCACGCTATTTGATATTGGCTTTTTGTGTGTATCTCAAACTGTCATAGATAGACGTTCAAACAAAATCTTACATAGCACAACGCAATCTAAGCGAAGACAAATATAATTTAACAGTGATAATTGTGTTTAATGAAGCACAAATGTGATGTAATACCTAAGTCACCGATGTGAAAAAATAATCACCCCGATCTTAATTAACTAGTTCATTGTCTGGATATTGAATAGACCACTCAGAAAATTATATCGTTTTTACCCCATGTCTTTTAGATAGTCACTATCACTAAGCTCTATTGAGGTGAGCGAGGCCTGCAGTTCCTATGGATGTTTTCCTTGGATCTTTTGTGACTTCCTGATTGAGTGGTCACCGTCAGAAACGTCTGGAAAGGTTCACTATTGTATTCTGCATTTGTAGATCATGTCTCTCACTTTGGAGTCACTTCCCAGAATGACAGATTTCAGACTGGAAGTCTTTGGATGTAGAGAGAATACTGTATTAATACTAGTGGGTATTGCTTCAATAAATAAAATTATCACTAAAAAAAAACTGTATTTAGTGTTTTCTCAGGTTGTTTTTATATAGTGTTATAATGTCAAGATTTAAAACTGTTCAGTATCAGATACACACAAAAAGACAAAATATCGGGGGGGGGGGGGGCAGTATTTATCTACAGTACTATACACACATGCAAAGTATACACTTTCTGAGGCAAAAATGATAATTTATGGCATACCTGTCCTTTAATAATATGCATGAAGCGTGACATTAACTCTGGACACTCAAGGAGGAAATGGAAGTGGTTAAAGATGATCTTTGGATTCCTGATAAAGAGCAAAAAGATGAACGCAGGGAGAAAAACAGACAAAAACTTATAGAAAGAAATAAGGTGCTGAATCAATACCCAGATTCTGTGTGCAGAGGCTGATGTGTGGCAGAGGAACGCACTGACTCACCTGGTTACAAAACACTTGAGAACCTCATCGTGCTTGCAAACAAACTCTATGAAGCGAGGGGAAGTCATTCTGGGTGAGGAAAAAGGGATGAAAGGAGTAAGGACAGAATGAGAAAGAAAAATAATTAGACAACAACATCATACCGTATGACTTATTTCTATGAAACGGTCAAATATCTATGCTGAAAAAGATGTTGGATTCATAATAGATGAAATCAGTAATCCAGAATGCTAATGGGAAGTAGGTTAAAAGGGGTAAGCAAAACAAATACGGCAAAAAAAACAGCTCATTTCAGCAGGCATGCCAATAACAAATCCCTGTTGGTTGTTAATTAAGCATAGTTAATGATCTAATTGTGTATAATTATGAAGCTGGAGAACGGCTTAAAGTGAGATTCATGTGAAAGCAAACAGGAGGGAACTGAGACATGGCTGGTCACAGTAGGAGCCGTCTGAAGTTGTTGCAACCTAAGTACTGAGTTATACCTTGTATTAGCTTCATGTACAGTACTTTTCAAAAGTTGTAGGGAATTTTGATTTTTAGACTTTTACAATCATGTGATACTGTTAGGGAGGTGGGTGACCAGCTCTCCTGTGTAGTAAGAAGAATTAAGAAGAGACAGGTAAAATGTTGGTCACACCAAATGAAGTAATGATTTCAGTTTTTTTTTATAGATTATGTATTAAACTAATCTAATCAGTCTGATCTGTTATAAATATATAATATATGACTAATGCAGAATTTAAACCAAACAACACTGGTTGACTATGGAACATATTGAAGTAGCAGATGTAGCAGGAATAACTGAGTCAACAATGAACCTAGTTGCATGTCTTTTGGACTGTCTGGGTACACCAGAGCAGTTGGAGACTCAAAGAATATTCCACTCAGAAAAGACCACACCACAGTTTTTGAATTTAAAACCTTCCTGCTGTGATGCGACAATACTAAAACTACACCAACATAGCACGTTTTAGAAAAGTACACTGATCCTATGAGGTAAACAGGGGCCAGCAGGGGAAAAAGTTTATTGCTGAAAATGCTTAACAAGTTTCAGAACACAGTGCACCACAACTTCCTGTGTATGGGGCCGTATAGCTGCAGACCAGTCACCGGCGTATACTGTGTAGAAGCCCCTTTGGCAACTGTTATAGCTTCGAATCTTCTTGGGTAAATCTCTACAAGCTTCTTCCACCTGGATTTGAACAGTGTATCCCATTCTTGCTGACATGCACCATCAGACTGGATAAGAAGCGTCTATGAACCGAGAACTATGTACAGGTCTCTCAACATATGTTCTGTGGGGTTTAAGGTGAGAGGCCTTAAACCCCACAGAATTTGTTACACAGGTAACAAATTGAAGCGTTGCACTCACCCTTGTGGCATTTGACATGAGCAACACATATAGAAGGCCTGAATCACAGCACTGAGCCGATTGGCTGTCATAGAAATGACGTCCTCCCCTTCAGCATACATCTCTGTTTCCATAATTATGTGAGGGTCCAGCAGGGAGGGTAGCTTTGCCATGGAGCTGGTGTGGTCACCTTCTCTCTGTTTGAGAAGCAGAGAGGCTATCTCACTGCTGGAGGAGGATGAAGATGGGTTCTTCTTATTGCTGTCCAGCTCTGTAGAGATGAGCACCAGCCACTCTTCCAAAGAGTGCCACAGCAGCTCCAGTGGCTGCAGAGAGAGAGAGAGAGAGAAAGGAAGTGAGAAGCACATACTGTGGGACTCAGTAAAAAAAACTAAGGGAGTGATGCATAAATACATTACAAAACACTACATTTAACCATCTGTGTCTGCAAAGCTTCATTCAAGACCTAAAAGACCTTAACACCTTAATATTCTTGTCTGGGACTAAATTTGGATTAGTTTCAAAGAATCAAAATGGCACAGATAATGTGTTACTAAAGATTACTTTGCTACTGTTTCTGAAGGCCCCAAAGAGAATGCCAAAACACAGAGATCTGCCAGAATAGTGTTACTACGAAATCAAATAAGTAATAATTACAGACACAGGTTCACAGTTCCGCTTTACAGCAATTACGGATTTCCAGGTTTTGTCAGGTATTTAATTGATTTCTATTGACTTGATTAGCCCAAAGGAAACAGCCTTATGTAGCAATTACAACTGTAAGACATTTCTCATTTAAATGTCCAAAGGTGCTGCATCTGAATATACAGTTGTGCGGTTTGTGAACCCTTTCAAATGTCTATTTTTGCTATATGACCCAATACATGTTTAGACTCTAGTTTTTGGTCCATTTTTCATGTGATGTTCAAGACTTGAAAACAGGGCAGGTTTACAGCACACGTGGGAACTCCGTGTCAAAACACATCCTACTAACCTTAAAGACTTGGCTGCGGGGCGTCTTGTTGCCATTGTAGCCCATGTCATTGCCGTTGTTAGGTGATGAAGGCCCCAGACGAAACACGTGGCAGAAAATACGAACAATTCTGAGCAGACTCTTCATCTGAGCTTCATAACTGCTGGATAGGCTGAGGTGGGACAGAGGGAAGCAAGCCACAGCAAAGGGGAAGGAAATTAAGCCAAACAGAAAAGTGGGAGGTTTGATAATAATGACAAGTAGTCGCATTTCAATATTTCAACAATCTAGGATCTGTACATTATTAAAAAGAAGCTTTGTGTTTTAAATAATTCCTACATACACTAATTTGAATAACTACAAATAAATTATAAAACTAGGAAAGAGATCATTTTACCATAATTAAAGTCATGTATAACAAGACCAACATAATGACCCCGAGACCACTACACATTTACACACTTGAAATTGCTATCATTCTAAATTGAATAACCTGGAGTGACAAAGAAAATGATCTAGCACTTATATAGCACTTTTCTACCTCATTATTACCCAAAGTGCTTATACACCCTTTCATTATTCACCCATTTTCACACACACATAAAACCATTTGTAAAGTTTTGAATGTTCCCAGGACTACAGTGGCCTCAGTAGTTGAAGGTGAAACTTTGAGCAATTTACATTTTAAATAAAATACCAACGAAAATGTAAAATTAAGATTGCCCCTTATCTATAAAGATTTACTCTCTGTACACTGATTGGGTCAAAGCTGCAATTTTTTCAGTTTGAAATAGACTTTACAATGAAGTACAATGTGCAAAATGTTAAGTACTTCGAATACTTTCCAAAGCAACCATATAGATAAATACACACAATGCAAATATGTGAACCATAAATGCACAATTATACCTGAGCAGCTTGTGTCCATTGGTAGTAGCCACTTCAGCAAGACTGGTCAAGATCCTCTGGTAATGGTTGTCACTTTGTTGAGAGACATGCTCTAAAACCTGCCTGAGCTAAACACACACACACACACACACACACACACACACACACACACACACGCATATCAACAAAAGCACATATACATGAAGTCTCAATATATAAACAAAACAACTGGTCGCACCATGTTTTCTTTAATTTCGTCATTCTGTGTCATCTGGATGAGGGTCTGGAACAGTCTGCTGTGGTGCTGGATGAGGATTTCACAGGTCTCTCCATATCCACCCTTAAATAAACCAGACAGTAAACGCATGAGTAAGCTAAGAACTAGAATTGCCGTTTGTAGGATTATGCCTCAACCAACCAGTCGAGTTGTAGTTTCCACACATGTCTGGCCAGAATTATATTATATTAATATATTATATTAATGGGACTCATGGGTGTTTGAACAAACTACCAGAAAACAACCCAAAAGCTGGCGATGGCACAAAGATATAAAATGAATGTGTATGAAATGATAAAAGGTGGTAAAAAGCGCACCTGTACACAGAGCTCCAGAGGAGTAATTCCATTCTTGTCAGGGAGGTATTTGGCACCTCGGGATAGTAGGATCTGTGCGGTGTCTCTCTGGCCATGGCTGCAAAATAACACAATGTGAGTTTCTATACAACTGGATAAATGGAGTTTCAACTGTCAACTGACCCTGACAAGTGAACTTTGGCTATTTTGAAAAATTCAATACCTTGATATTTCAGGATATGTCATATAATAAATGTGAAATCCCAAATCCTGACTCATGACCTATTTTCTGGATGAAAGTAAAGAGGCACAAAACAAATCATCAACAGGACAATGACATTACTGATGACATCACCTGCAGGCAAAGTAAAGCGGCGTGGCCCCAGAGACATTTGGACGGTTGATGTCAGCTCCCCTGTCTAGAAGACACAACACCGTCTGGGCAAGGCACACACACACACACACACGCGCAACACACTCATAAACTCACACTGGTAAAAATTTGACTGACACAAGAAAATACAGTTGCCATAACCAATAAACAATATTTAAGACCAAATACAGTATTTGAATACTGGTGTTAAGATTTATGTTAACCACAGTTACCGCTGAGATTTGGCATAACATAAAGTTCAAATCCTGACAAGATTTACGCTGTAAAATGAAGCCACATAGCCAAAGCTACAGCCACAGCTGTAGCCCAGCTGTGATTATGCTCAGCGTAAGGGCTCATGTTGCAAAAACGAATGTGAATCAACAGAAAGCCGATACGAAATAAAATTTAGTTTTTTTTTTGGAGTTGTAGTTCATTAGTGGTGACTCATGTTTGGTCACGCGTTATTCCACACGCTAATCGATTAGCATGTGGCTTGATATAAATATGGCCATAACTCATAGGAATCACCCTGACTCCACCCAAGATCTGCAAATATACATTTAACTGGCTGTGGTTCAAGGAAATGCCAATAGAGAGTGTGTTGGCCAACGTTTATTAAAAATATGTCAGCTACATGTATGAAATGGACAAAATCTGAAAGCAAAACTTCCTAATATGGGAGAATCATTTTACCAATTAAAATTATTTTTTGGCCTTTAAGCTATTTTCTTTTGTCATATTTTTCATCTCTACATATAATTTCAAAATAGTAATTCAACTCAAAGTATTCATCTTTATATTTCAAAATTTTCCATCTCTAAGAAAGTGCTTCTTTGTTTCTTTTGCCTCTGACAGTAAGTTTCTTAAAGTGATCTTAGCTTTTATTCTTAGGAAAGAAGTTTATAAGTATTCCAATATTTTTAGGCTATATGACAAAAAACAACATGTTTCTCAATTTTGAAATTTCCTTCAAATTGTTTCATAAATGCTGGATGTAATTCTTTGAAGTACAATCTCACTAGTATGATGAATTTAGTAATCGCAACATAAGTCCACAATAAAACGTGACATTCATTAGTGGTTTCTACTGGAACAGTTTTAAACGTGTGTAAAAAGGTGGAAATCACAACCAGGTTAATTTTAACAAAGCAATATTTATTTAAAATAGTTTTAACATATGTGTCAGTTATTATGGCATCGAGTTTGGTTTAGAATGGATTTTTATAAATTAGTAATTTTTTAGGACTTTTTTATTCTGCCCACCTGCTTTAGGCTACTTTCTTCATGTTGCTGAGTTTTCAACTGATTGTGACACAGGGACCACTATTATGACTATGAAGCAATCTGAGGACCAGAGTTATAGGTTGTGAGCCACAGGTTGCCAATGATATTTTGGTTAGCACTACTTTAATCCTGACACCTTGGCCTTTCAAAATAATATATATTTGCATACATTTAGACATATTTCCATGCATTCACAAGCAATAATTATTACATAGAAATGTGTTTTCAAATATAAAATAAAAATATTTTGTTTCCCACCATGTGAATCTACATTACTGAATACATGGGCAGAGGCCACCTGCAATGGGACCCCCAGAGGACCACGAACCAGTAATAGAAAATCCCCATTGTAGCAGCCTGCCTTTATCCCCTAGTTCTGTCTCCTCCTCCCTTCATTCATTCTGTGGAATATAAAAATGCCTCACTCCTTAAAGTGCATCAAGCTGCACTTGTACATGCGGTGTAGAAACTTAGTTATGGTTACTCTACTTGTGGTGTGAATATCGATGTACCATGTGATTTTTCAGTAGAGGTTCACTGCTGTTTAATACATATAGGGGAATCCTTTTTCCTCTTCCCTTCGGAACCCACATCTCAATTATTTGGCTTATACACTCTTAAAAGCAAAACCCTAAAGCAAGTCTCAGACCAGCAGCTTTAAAATAATTAGGTACGATTTATACTCAATGTAGTTACATGGTTATTTAATACATCCCACAGAGAGCAAGTATATTTTTTCTTATTGGCTCACAGTTTTGTGTCCATTCTGACAGGCTACATGTAACGCCGTCTGGCCCATGGCATCCTCAACATCCACGTTTGACACATGCTGCACCAGATCATGGAGGAGCTCCGTCCGACCATTCACTGCCAACCAGTGGATCTGCAGCAGAGGTTCACATGCACAGTCAGTATCCTGACTGCAGGAGTCAATTACACACCAGTCACATAGATGACGCTTCAATCATTTGATGAGCAGTAATAATTACAATGATTTGAAGACCTTAAGCACCACATGAAGTCTACTCACAGCAGTCAGTCCCTCGTTGTTGCAGATGTTGACATCTGCATTATATTCCAATAATTTTGCCATACACTTCTTCTGTCTATAGATACAGAGGAGAAAGTGTTTAGTATAATGCAATACATCACATTAGTCAAGACCATGAGTCAGGCCTGTTTTGCAAGTGGACTCACTGCATTATTTTGCATTACGATACACACAGCAAAATGACTGAAACACAAACTAAAACCAGTAGAGAAGGGTGATGGAAATATCTCTCACAAGACCCTGAGTTACATACGGAATGATGTTCATACCCATTACGAGCAGCGAGATGCAGAGGTGTACAGCCAGAGATGTCCTGGTAGTTTGGGTTGGCTCCTCTCTTTAGCAGCAGGATCAGACACTCCACTGATCCACAGCTGTATAGGGAAGAACACAAGCCAACTAAGTGTCAGAGCAGTGGGCAAGACACCAAAACTCCCCTCTGCTAAGTATCTGAAGAGTAAGTAAGACTGAAATGTTTTCCTTTAGCATGGCTTTCAAACTAAGTAACTAAAGGTTTCATTAAAACACCATGGAAAACATGTGTTTACCAAACATGTTCTTCTACCACACTGAAATTAAATAACCGAACAGTGACATGTCTTTCCAGAGACACAGATGAATACACAGATAATCCACTGGGGATGTTTTTCATCATTTGGATGAGCTGAAACTTCGGTCCATTTCTAGTACTTTTTCTTTTACCCACCTACATTTATTTTACAGCTTTAGTGTAGTTATTTTTGGCACATCAACATTTTTAAATCAAAAGAAAATAATATTTTTCTAAAGGAAGTTTTATGAACTAATAAATAATGATGTAGTATCATTATAGACTGACCACCCATCAGTACATGAAGTGGAAAAAATCTGCTTAATTGTTTTGTTTCACAGGACAGCAGGTACCAAATTTATTACGTTTATTTTCTATTAATTACTATACTTTTGTTTGCTATAATTTTTCACTTTGTCTAACAATTCTGAACTAGATTTGTACATTTATGTTATTAAGAGCATTAAATTCAATAATGTTTAAAGTACTAAGTGCTTTCTTAGTGGAGTATTTTTACTTTTGTACTTTAAAAGTACATATGGAGTCTAAGTGGGTAAAACCTATTAGTCTTTTTCAGTATTTTTATTTTGCATTTCACTGTTTACCGCTGTTAACAAAAGGAGTTGTGTTGGCTTTACAAACACCAGCTATCTATATTTTGCTAATAGGAGGTGAAACAGAGCTGGGTTTTTATTTCTGCAGGAGTTGAGTGCAGCAGGTTAAAGTATGGAATTTCAGAGCTATCTCTGTAATGACACACTTGGTCCTGTAAGCTGATCATTTAAAATAGGTTTATGAGGAGTTGTCAAAGCAATGTACTGACAGGTGCCAGGAGTGTGATGGGAAGATGGAAGGAGAAATTTGAAGAGTTGATGAATAAGGAAAGTGAAAGGGAACAAAGAGTAGAAGAGGTGACTGGTGTGGAGCAGGAAGTAGCTAAGATTAGTAAGAGTGAAGTGAGGAGGACGTTGAAGAGAATGAAGAGTAGAAGGGCAGTTGGTCCTGATAACATACCTGTGGAGGTATGGAAGTGTCTAGGAGAGGTGGCAGCAGAGTTTCTGACTAGTTTGTTTAACATGATCTTGGAATGTGAGAGAATGCCAGAGGACTGAATGAGAAGTGTACTGGTACCAATTTTTAAGAACAAAGGAGATGTGCAGAGCTGTGGCAACTACAGAGGAATAAAGCTGATGAGCCACACAATGAAGTTGTGGGAAAGAGTAGTGGAAGCTCGGCTAAGGGCAGAGGTGAACATTTGTGAGCAGCAATATGGTTTCATGCCTAGAAAGAGTCCAACAGATGCAGTATTGGCTTTGAGGATGCTGATGGAGAAGTACAGAGCAGGTCATAGGGAGTTCAATTTTGTCATCGTAGATTTAAAGAAAAAGCGTATGACAGGGTGCAGAGAGAGGAGCTGTGGTATTGTATGAGGACATCTGGAGTGGCAGAGAAGTATGTTAGAGTGGTGCGGGACATGTATGAGAGCTGTAAGACCATGGTGAGGTGCTGTAGGTGTGACAGAGGAGTTCAAGGTGGAGGTGGGTCTGCATCAAGGATCAGCTCTGAGCCCCTTCTTGTTTGCTCTGGTGATGCACAGGCTGAAAGATGAGGTTAGAAAGGAATCTCCATGGACTATGATGTTTGCAGATGACATTGGGATCTGTAGTGAGAGCAGGGAGCAGGTGGAGGAAAATCTAGAGAGGTGGAGGTCTGCTCTGGAAAACAGAAGAATGAAGCTTAGCCACAGTAAGACAGAATACATGTGTGTGAATGAGAGGGACCCAGGTGGAACAGTGAGGTTACAGGGAGCAGAGGTGAAGAAGGTGCAGGACTTTAAGTACTTAGGGTCAACGGTTCAGAGCAACAGAGAGTTTGGAAAAGAGGTGAAGAGGCGAGTGCAAGCAGGTTGGAACGGGTGGAGAAAAGACAGGAGACAGAGCTGGAGGTAGCAGAGCTTAAGATGTTGAGGTTCTCTTTGGGAGTGACGAGGATGGACAGGATCAGGAATGAGGACATCAGAGGGACAGCTCATGTTAGATGTGTTGGAGATAAAGTCAGAGAGGCCAGATTGAGGTGGTTTGGAGAAGAGATTGTGAATATATCGGTGAAAGGATGCTGAGGTTGGAGCTGCCAGACAGGAGGTGTAGATGAAGACCAAAGAGGAGATTTATGGATGTAGTGAGAGAGGACATGAAGTTAGTTGGTGTGAGAGAAGAGGATGTAGAGGACAGGGTTAGATGGAGGCACATGATTCGCTGTGGAGACCCCTAAAAGGGAACAGCCGAAAGGAAAGGAAGAAGATGATGAGATGTCAAAGCCAGGACAACTTCAGACTTACAGCTGCTGTAGCTCCTCCAGTGCACACTACCCCAACTCACAGATCCAGCTTGACATAAATATAAACCTGGGTTCCTCTCTCTAAATCTGCCACTCTCCCTCTTCTTCTCTGGTAGAACACTGTAACACTTACCATAAAATTACATTTATTAACAATTGATGCTATATAAATAAAGTTACAATTAAACAAATTGAATTAAAACCTAGTTAGTGTGGGTTAATAATTAATAAGTGAAAAAACAGACACAACTACAAACACTTCTGCTAGAGACCAACACTAGTATGATTACATCCTGGTATCGACAGCACACTTTTACAACACTGCGATGTGAGTGCAGCGACAGGTCAGCTGTGGTTAACAGTGGCTAAGTCCAGTCACTCAACAGACAACTTAAGTCACTTCTCCTCACTCCACAACTCAACTTTCCAGTTACTGATGTACATAACTTCTCCTAAAACTTCAGTCAAATCTTTTTTTTCCACAAAGTTCTACAATTCCTCAAAAAGATAACTGTAAATGTCACTGCACTGTATGTATAGATACAATTTTTAAACTTCGATTTCACATAATTTACTACATTGTGATTCACAGAAAGATTGGGAGCATGTACTGTACTTACCACCTTTGAATGAAATATAATAAAAGTTTATTTATTGTAATATAGAAATGGATGTATGAACAAACTAGAATTACCACATTGCAGTTCTATGCCTCCACCAGTTTACATGCCTGTCTATCGACACTCATATTCTAAACAGTTCACCCATGTATTCAAGTGGATGTTTAGATGACTTATTTAAATTTAACGTGTGTGTTATTCCCTTGTTAGGTGATTTACGAGTCAGAGGATTTGGAGATGCTTTAAAGTGCTGCACTTGGAATTAGCTGTTGTTAATTGTTAATATGAAGACCAAAGAGATGTCAATCAGAAAAACAGTAAAAACATAAAGTGTGGAAAAATCAATTATGTGATACCACAATACATTAACTGTTAGCTTTCAAATGCAGGAAATTAGAGTTTGCCAGAAACATATTAAAGAATATATTAAACAGAATTTCTTGGCTTTGCTTCTGGTAAAAGGGAAATCACATTCTGATTCTAATAAGAATGAACAATATCCTACTTGGCAGCAATGTGCAGCAGACTTCTCTTCACCCGTCCAAAGGCATAGTTCACATCAAACTTGGAGTTGAGCAGCAACTCTGACACTGACCTTTAAGAGACAGAAAAGAAGAAGAAGTCAGTCATTTCCTCTGGAGATAATACGACCAGTTCACTAGAGCTCTGCAGTGGAGGTGTATAACACAGAAAGTTAAAGTTAACACTCTACATGCAATAATATAGGCATTGGAAAAAAAACCTTACTCTCATTGAGTCACACTGACTTACTCATGTACATAATGCCAGTATGCTTGGAGGCCTACCTGTGCTGATCAGCCATGACCATTGGCATGAGTGTGTACACTGCTGTTTCATTGTCTGTGCAGGGAGAAAAAAGAAGAATGAAACTGCCAAAGAAATTTTGACAGAGTAACACAGTCAAGGCTGCATGTCCTTTAGCAGCACAGAGACAATGACAGTACATAATGCTGGATGACTTGGAGCCACCTAGTTGGCCAATATTCTTAAGCATCTCCTACAGTGTGGGGTAAACTAACAGAAATTAAGATACAGCTTTAATAGCCGATTCAGCCTATCAGCTGTAAACAAATAAAAAAACATTACATCCAACATTATACTGTAGCTTCTCTTTTCTTTTTGTTGCTCTATGTTTTTTTTAACTGTAATATCTGGTGACTTATGACTGTTGAGCAGATAAAGCAAAAAGTTTAAAGAGAATAAGCTTTTATAGTTAATTTTTTCAGCAATGTTCTGACAATTTTAGCTACCTTCTCGAGATGAGAATTACACTAATGCAAAGTAGTAGGGGAGTCTAGCCTCACCCACAAAAGCCAACCCAACCTTATTAATGAACTGCATATTACAGTCTTCATCAGGGATTTACTCAGTTGTCATGGAGACCGTTTTCTCCAAAACACCTATAAAAGCGTTTTTTGTTTGATGCTTCTAATCTGCATGAACCTCTTATAGAGCTGAAACCATTAGACCACTGATGAACTGAAGGAAAACTGACTGGAGAACTGCTTTAAAATCTATTATCAATCTGAGTAATTCTTCCTGGGCCAAACAATATTTGGTTCAGCTTCTCTAAAGTGAAAATTTGAATATACTGTTGTATACTATAGTAAATTCAATATTGTTGGTTAATTGGGTTTTAGAAAATTTTGATCAAGAGTGATACAGAATGTTTAATGGTATTTTGCAAAATGAAGACTTTATTAGGGAAAGATTGATAAAGAATCATTAGTTGCAGCTGTAGTGTGTTTTATTCATATGCATCAGGACCTGAACAAGATCACATACAGTATATGGTTAATGTTACCACAATGTCACTTATTGGTCATCCCATTCATTAAGATTAGGCTTGTATTTTTTAACCTAAGGAATGTGAAGAACAGTATGTTTATATTAAGCCTAGAATAGTGACAGAAACCTCCCGTGTGATGTCCAACTCTTCTTCTTAGCCTGGTGAAAGGAAACATCTGCAATGAGTCACTTTTGTTCCTGGTTCCTCCTATGCCAGTTCCTGTGAGCTTGTGATATTTCATTTTGCACAGGAATCTGTTTTCCCCCAGAATTTCCAGTATTCCAGTCAAAAAGCTGAATCACAAAACAAACTCCATCTGACGGTCTGCTCCTGTAAGCTAGTCTACTCAAATAAACCCACACACGTGTGTCCTGCCTAATTTAACAGATAGAACTCATCATCATAATATTAAGACTGTGTTGGCTGACAGTTACAAAGGCCGGGGCAGGTGCTCCGACACCTCACAGTGACTGCATTAGCACGTTTTTAGCTAAAAAAATTCTCATCAATTTTACCTTCCGGGAGTTCCACAGTCCGAGCCCGGCGGAGGGACCGGGTTAGCCGGTTGAGCTGTACGTTCAGCTGCTCCATCGCCCGTTCCATCATAGGTGAACGGAACCTAGGGAAAAAGCCTCGCCCGTGGGGTTTATTTGTGCCTTAAGGATTCGTGGAGTCCCTGGGCGGCGTCCATGGACGCTAGCGTGAGGGAAACAGTTTTTCTCTGCCGGACAGTGATTCACAGTTACGCCACACTCCCTCTTATTGCCACCCTGTTCTGTTCATACACCTTGGATCACAAAGCCTCTGCTACTTCCTGTTGTGATGACGTTGAAACGTAATGCACTGTGGGTGGTGTAGTTTTTAAAGCTAGGAGCTCAAAGGGTATCGCCAGTATCTGCATTTATTGAACAAAGCCAGGAGCCGATCTAGAATTGTTTTCCTGGGTTGTCCACACTGGGGCACATGCTCAGAAAAGGGTGGCACATTCAGAAAATGATTTAAAAGGTTTCAAACTCTGAAAACTTCACATACAATAAGCTGTATATTAATAATAATATGTTTAAGTGGTTGTCTAAGAAATATCGAATATGTAAGTTATGTATTTTATGCAGTCTACTATTTTTAACTCCAAATAGTCATGAATAATAAAAGTTGTCCCTAGTGCCGATGTCTGGTGTAAATGCCTCAGTCATTCCACAGCATCTCTGTGGGTTGAGTTTGAGGGCCACTCCAAAAGTTGGATTTTGTGTCTCTGAAGCCATTCTGCAGTCGAATTACTTTGCTGTTTGGGATACTTGTCCTGCTGAATCATCCAACTTTTTCACCCAGCTTCAGCTCGCAGACAACCACCCTGACATTATTCTGTAGGACAACGAGATAAACTTGGGAATTCCTTAACTTTAAGTGATCTAGCTCCAGGGGCAGCAAAGACAACTTAATTATGATACTTCCTCCTCCGTACTTTACTGTCTGGGATGACGTTTTCATGTTGGTATGCAGTTCTCGTTTTACAATACACATAGTGCTGTGTTCTTCTTAAACAATCTACTGTATCTTTGTTTAATTTGTCCACAAGACATTTTCCCAGTAGTGTTGTGGAGTTTGGACATAGATATTTTGAGTGTCTTTGTAGTGATTTATTTGTTTTGGAAATGTTTGTGTGTTTTTCCTTTGTTGTGTATTTATGGTCATTTGACGTGTTTTTAGGCATTTGTTTATTTTGGATGTCTTGTTTCTGCTTTTGGTCATTTTGCACCTCTTTGATAGTTTTAGGCCTTGTTTATCATCACTGTGCTCATTTTGGTTTTTGAAACAAGCTCTTTCAAACAGAAAATATTAGCAGTAACTTTAGAAGCTCTGCCCCATGGGCCCCTTGACATTTTGTGCCCCTGGGGCTTTGCCCTGTATACCTACTCAGTAATCTGCCTTTTCCTTGAGTGAAGAAGCAATTGACAAGTTTGGATTTCCTGCAAGTAAGTACAAGGTTGTAATGTTGTGTTAAGCATGACAATGCAGTTAACATACTAGCAGCTAAGGGAAGCATAGGATATCCTCAATCAGCTTTCCCAGGCACCGGTGTGGAGGCATTTCAAGCTGCCGCAGCATATGAGATATCGAGGTTGATATATGACATGTTTTACAGACTGAAACTGCAGATAAAACTTTAAGTGCTTGTACTAGATGCACAGAGGAGTATTATAGAGAATCTGCAACAGCAACAGCAGCTTCACACATTACACACCACATCAGCAGCTGTTACAAAGGTCTGTGTCTTTGGAGAACACAGTGTTTGTTTTAGACTCTATGAGAGTGGGATGAGGCAGCCATTCGGTGAGAGAAGAGATTGTCAGGTATTTTTGGGGAACAACTTCTGCCTAAAAGTGCAAATTTTCTAGTTTTAAACTTTAAAGCTACAATGTGCATGGATGGATTAAGAGAAAATGGGACCCTGTCTGCACCTTTTTTGGTTAGTTCTAGGCCTTATTTATAATTGTATTCATTTTGCATCTTTTCTGATCATATAGTTTCTTTTTAACTGATCTCTTTCAAACTAAAACTATGAACAATAACATACTGTAATATATGGGCATAGGCCCCCTGAACTGGTCCCTGGAGTTTTGCACGTTCAGTAATTCATTCATGACAATATGGAAAATTCGTAAATTAAGCGAGCTTGTAGCATGAGAGAAAAACAAAAATCTACTCAGGGCACCAAATCCTGATGTTGTGTCAAACCCTGTGGCCTCAAAGAAACACAGGGTTTCTTTCACATCACATGTGACGCACAAGGTTGGACTGTCTCTGATTGGTCAGATGGGTAAGGCCCATTCATAAAACTCTAGAAGGAAATATCTCTGCACTGCTGCCAATGCTGCTCTCTGAGTGAGCACATCTATTAAAAACATCTGGAGAAAAGGTTACTTATTGTAGTTTCAAATTTTACATATTAATGTACTTTTATTTTTGTGCTGCATTTTACAACGACTACTGTAGATGTCAATATAAAATACATTTAAAATTATTGGTCAGTATAGATGAAGAAAAATGTACATAGCAAACATAAAAACCATTTATTGATTTAAAGGAGGCAGCGGGTGTCAGGAGAACGTGTTGCTGGTGGGGAGCTTGTTGAGGATCCAGCTTCTCAGGAGTTCCATTTCGGGTTGAGAAAGCTGGTGGTACAGGCCTGGGAGGGAGTGGAAAGTAGTGTTCATGCCAGCTGACCTTAGCAGCAATGATGTGTCCTCTCCCCACTGATGGAGCACCAGCTCGTCACTGGTCCCATGGCACTGGAACAACTCAGGGATGGGGAGTCCTGCCCTGCGCCGCTCCTCTACTGCCTTCAGAAACAAGATTCAAACACATTCAAAAGTGGTCTGAATAAGTGATGAGCATTTTAATCTCAGTGTCATTGTAATATTGTCAACTTTTAATAATCCATTACTGCATTTAGTCGTAACACGGTTTAATTACTGCAGACAATAACTTGATCAGCATGATTGGTCACCAGTACACACCATTAAACTGATTAATATACAGCCAACAGGATTCAAAAGGAGAATTTCTCCACATAGCCACACCCTTGTTTACTCTGTTAAAGAGAACGCTTTATTTTGAGCCAATGAAGCTCTTAACACAAGTTCAATAGGAAGAGACCCGTCACCCAACTCTTCTCATCATCACACTAAGGCTCCACCTCTCTACTATTATCTAATAATTCACTAGTTCCTGCACATCAGAACATGTCTCATCCAATTATCATCCTAGCCAGACACCACCTCACATTGTACTTTGTTTATGCTGCCATTGAAGTCAGTGCCGGATCAAAGCTTTACCCCTCCACCACCCCCAATGTCAAGGCCCCATCAAGGATCCAAGGGGGGATTTCGACTTCATCTCTGTTCATTCGAATTGATGGGGTCAACATTAAAATCTAAGCAGCTAAAAGCTTCCTATTTGAACTATGCTAGCTGCCATTCACTGTCACTAATCAATATTTATTCTGTGGCTAATGTCGGTTTGTGTGTCTATACTGCAAAGATCAAGTGTGGGGAAGAGCATCCACTCTGTAACACAAATATGCAATAAAGAAACCCACCAGCTCATCTCTAACTGTGCCTGTCTGCTGTTTGCTAAGCAGACCCTGGACAGTGATTGTAAGAACTGTCTGCCTGAAAATAGCAGCTCCCACGTGCTGGTATTAATTTATTACCATGGAGCTTTACAGGCAACAGCCACATGCCAGTGTTTTTGCATATACTAACCCATTCAGCCCACTTCACCTACAATATAGTCCTATCCTTTTCTGAAACTACATTAGAATTTGACTGTAAGTCTTTTAATGTGTTTTCCTACCTCCTACATACTAGCTGCATCTCACTTATACAAAAACCTCCCTACAGCTGCAGTATGCAACCTAAGCTAGTGCTCGCGTGAGACTCAAAATCAATTCTCTCTGCTGTGCTATACTTTTATACCATCTGTTATCCTCCACCTTGCTCTGCTCAGGCATTCAGTTATTAGTCATGATTTGATTCAAATTTGATTAAATAAGAAGCTGCAAAAGTTACTAATCAAGCAGACATTGTTGAAATTCTGATTGGTTGCCAGTGCTGTGATACTGACTTCTTTGAAAGTATAGACATCACCTCTTCACAATGACATAAGATTTTGGAACATAAAAACATATTAGTTACACACCATTTATTTAAGTTAGGTTATCCATCAGAGTTACGTAAGACAAATATAACACTATGCTCTTTGAATCTATTTGAATGTATTCGGTTTGAATCTATTCCTTATTTTCTCAGTGCTGATGTACCTGATAAGTGACAGAGTCCTTGTTGAGAAAACTGGACAGTGCAAAAACCCCTGCTACATCAGGATTGTACCGACATGCCAAGTGGAGGGCCATGGCTCCACCCATTGAGAATCCACCTGGAAAAAAAGAGAAAAGATTAACTGCTGCGTCAATGTCAGAAAACAATTCCCATCCTACACAAATTCTCAAGCTCACAATTGTGTTAATGTAACACAGTACTACTGTACTCTCAGAGACGCAGTATCTCCAATTTCTCTACAGCTTCTCTCATTACAACCTGTAGCTGCTGTAGCCAACATCACTACAACAGCAAACATTTCCAGACTAGCAAGACACAGAGCATGAAAAAAGAGCTCCTTAATGATCTGTGATCACCCAGCTTGACTAGTTTTGTCCTCGTTTACAGAACCAGGACAGTCCTGGTTTAGAATCAAGGACAATACCAACAATATCAAGGTGCACCTATTTACTTAGGTGGAGATGTGTGCAGGATTTTTTTTTTGATGTCCGCATCATACAGTCAAGTTTAAGATTTTAACACGGAGCAGATAAGCAGCCTCAGTCAGAGTCATACCAATGAGCATCCTGTGTTTCGGGATCCCAGCATTAACTTCTTCCTGAATGATGGAATTTAAGGTGCTGCACATGGCATCTATGGACTCTAGGTGTTCTGGGCAGTCCTGTGAGATCTTGTAGCGGTCAAACCAGACAGTGGACAGGGCCCCTCTCATGGGTGTATAAGGCCTGAACGGCAGAGATGAAGGTTAGAGGTCAGCTACATGACTGCAGCTTTATTACTAGTTAGGTTCTTGTAAATAAATGGAAGTCCGAACTAGTTTTTGCTTTCCCAAACAATGACAAGAGCATTGAAGAGAAGGCAGTTGCAAAGTGAGCGTATTACGGTAAACTTATACAGTTATTGACACGTGACATTACTTTGCATAATATGAATATTCTAGCTGAGTGAAGGATCCAGTATTGCAAGACTTTAACATAAAGAATTAAATTATGATTGATGATGCTCTGTTACATAACACCGGACTAGTTCAGCTGCAGATAGGCTAAACCAGACCACTGTAAACTAGAACTTCCACCGGTTCATAAATGAAACTGTGTTCACTTCAACATTTCACACTATTTTTTTATCCACATTATTGCGATTGTGATATAATAATGTGATTTTTTTTACCAAATACTACAGCCCTAGTTTCATGTGACCCAGATTCAGACCTACCTAGCTGGAGCCGTGGGGTAAATAACTCGGATGTGGCTGAAGGCCAGATCTGGCACCAGGACATCTCGGACCCAGGCTCTGAGTCCCTGTCCAGTGTCCCCTAAACACAAATTTAAAACATGAAAGCATGTACTCAAAAACTGGTTGTGTTCATATTTAAAAGGCATGATTTCTGTTTTGGCAGGTGGTAGACTGTCACAAACTCAAATGAATGCAACCTGTACCCATATGGACATTACTTAAATAATTAAAGATTTCCATAGAGGTGTTTCTACTGTTATTATTGTGTATCAATCATATCTGTCCATTCTGTATAAATTTGACATTGCTGTAGCAAAGAAAACACAGCCCATGTGATCAGCCCATGTAAAAAGAAAGATCCGTGTTATATTAATAATTTATTTAGCCTAAACATTATTTTCTTCTATGGCAACTCAAAGACATCCTTTTACACTCCACTCATGTGTAATGAAGCAATACAAGTTAATTTGTGCACATACTGAATTTCTTAGATGCTCTTGGTCCATACATTAAGAGATCATCATGCATGTCAATGTAATGTTTGACTGACTGTACATATACTAGTTAAAGCTGGCACTGACATAACTCAAGCCGACATCTGGCAGATTAATAGTGCTTGGCTCACATGACTTGACTCTCAAAACTACACAAACGTAGACAACAATGTTCATTGCATTAAAAGCATTAAAACACAATATAAAGAAAACTTCATGAGCAATTCACACGCTTTAAATCTGGAAGGCTGTTTGTGTCGGGATTAACTTGACACAAACTAACTCAGTTTTAACAAAAGTACATTTACTTAAGTCCTGTACTAGCAAAGTGCAATTTTGAAAAAAACAAAAACGTATTTTCTGCTATTTCTTGCACTTGCTGCCTTGTACCTCACTTGTACGTCGCTTTTGATAAAAGCATCTGCTAAATGATTAGATGTAAATGTATATTTTGAGGTTATTCTATTTTCTGCTACATTTCAGAGGAAAATGTACTTTTTCTCCACTCTTTATAATCTAATTAATAATTATAGCATAATACAGTTGCCTGTAAACATCTGACTTTATTGACTTATAGAGGGAATTTTACAAGCTAAGTGATTCAAATTGTAATTATTAGGTGAAATAAGTAAGGACTTTGAGAATACTGCAACAAGACCATTGTTGTTTATTTACTTAAGGAAGGAAATAGTGTGAGTTTGAAGGTTAAATCGTTCTGTAGGACTGGTGGATTTATTTTAATTTTACAGATACTACAGTGCTTTAATACTTACTATTACACGTGTGAATTTGAATTGCTTAACATATCCCCGTGGTTAATAGTAACTATAGTTCCTACCTGGCCTGGGTTACGGGGGACTCTTGTGAGTGTGACACGGGAGGAGAGTGGTGTTCATTAAAAACAATTTGCAAGTGAAACTAGCCCATTTATTAGCCTACCCACAGCAAAGAGGCACTGGAGAATCCTGCCCAATCCAGAAAAAAAATAGGGTTACAATCACATGAATCACATCCTGTGCATCAGCATCTCAAGGGACAGAGAGCGGATAAAGCTCAGGTCAGTGTCCGACATCAAGAGGACAACAGTAGCTGACGTCTAACGCTAAGACGCCGATGATTGGTCAGTAAACGTAAAGTTAAACTAGCTGAACTACACACGTGATGACGAACTGCTCAGGAGTCTTTTATCTCTAAATGACTGGTAAAATGTCCAACACCCGACCGAAGAATAAGAGACAGCTGAGCACCTGAACCGTGTAGGAAAATAACCGAGGCGGAGTGTTTCCCCGTCGGAGATACGGCACACAGCTGAAGCTTCCTCACGGCAGCCATGACGACAGCTAGGAGGAAATCACTGGAGTTCGGACACGAACAGTCAACCCTCGCGAGACTTTGTAGTTCGAATGTGTTGTAGATTTCCATTTAATTTAGTTTTTTTTTACTTTTATCATTTATTTTAAACTTTAAAAATAACAATAATGACAAAAAGGAAATACATATTTTTATATGTTTTTAAATTATAAGCTAAGTATTTATTGTTCTATAAAATCAAGTTTAAAGTTAGGAGCATGCTCTCTTTCCATAATCTGACACTGACAGAAATTCAAAAAGTTTTTATGTTAATAATGTCTACATTACAAGTTAGAAATGGAAAAAAAGACGTTTACAAATTTAACAAATGAAATATATATTTTAAATGTTCTCAAAGTATATATGTTATAGTTGTTTAGAAAAGGTGTTGAATATGCATTCATGTGTTATCTGGATCTATGATTCATTTGCAAAATGAAATACAGTTTCTTCCTTTATATGGTAACACTTCAAGAAGAAAATACAGAAAGCAGAACTATGATAATTTATGGTTCTTTGTTTCTGTTTATTTTTTTTAATTTCCTTGTTCACCCTTAAATAAGGTTCGAGGAGGCACACACACTCACACACACACACACACACACACACACACACACACACACACACACACACATCCTTTCAGTACATAAAAGAATGTGTTACTAGAGCTGGACCCAGTCACTGTGAACACTCAGCCAAATTCTGTGGTCACTTTTGGTAATGTAACTAAAAATCAATACTATCGCCCGAAAGTGTTTCCCCCACCCAATGCAATAATAAAAGAGACATCTGTAAAACAGTTGACAAGGTCAGTCATTACTCTTGTTATATTTTTAAAACTTTCTCAGAGGAAATTAGCATTTAAGTGAAGTACAATACCCCGTCAGCTTTCACTAATATAGAAATGTCATGGCCATACAAACAGTGGTTCTCAAAAGATGCGTAATTTGGACGACAAAGATTCTAAGGTGTGCACTAAGGCCCAGATATGGTTAGCAATGGTTTGAAATGTTACAGTGGAACCTTCTTTATTCCGTTTGTAAATGGGGAGAAACACAGCAACCAAACATAGTCACAGTAAACTGTGGAAGACAAGCATGATAATATTCACAGGAAGCTCAGATAGCAAAGACAGTAAACAAACTCATCAACTTAAAGAAATGTTCTGGACCTCAGAGATGACATGTGGATGCAAGCGCACACCACTCTGTATTTAACAGTAATAATTACAGTGATGCTACTCAAACAGTGTGTTGCAGAAGAAAACTTCATATGATTATTTTACACACATAATAGAAAAACACACTCAAGGATTAAAATGAATAACTTTACATTCTCCATCACTCATTACTTTCTAATAAACTATGCATTGAAGGACGCAATTCTAAATGGCTGCAAACAAATCTTCAGTGTATCAGTCAGGCTCTAGCTGCTAGGTCACTTGTACATAATATACATTGACTCATCCCATGCTGGCTACACTTCTTCAGTGGAAGGGCCGGGCATTTGGTGAGATTCTTCAAAAACATCATCCTCCATGCCTTCTTCTATGGGCTTCATCTTTGAGGAGGTCTTGGTGCCAGGGGATTTTTCTACAATTTCAAATATGTCAGAGCTGAATCATTTACTGTAGATCATCTGTCACCAAGGACACAGACCTTCAAACAAACAGCACAGTATTCGAACTAAAAGAGGTTATTATCTAAATATGCATACATACACACTTAAACTTCTAAACTCAACTGCAGGGTGAGTGGACAAGCAGACACTCTGAAACCAGGAAAAAAAACACTTCTTTAAATGTGCTTCCATTAACACTAACAGTTGATGCATTTGGTCTCTAAGAGCACTTCTGCCGAACACAAAGGGAGCTGCTCTTGTGGACTAAAAGCATTTCGAAGGCTTCAATATTGCTGCTCTGGGTTTTTGCCCAGGCACTAACCATTCTCAACCCCCCTTTACTAAATATAACCCCCAACAATGGTGGAATCTAAATTTACTACCTTTATTCAAGTACTGTGCTTAAACGGATAGAGTACTAGTACATTCCTGCGTGTTTTCCTTTCATGCGCAGCATTTATCTGACATTTTTTGGTTAATTTAAAAACTTGGGACTTTTCCTAAAACAATATATAAGCTCAAATATGTGATTTGTTAATTGACATAAACCTTTATTTAGGAAAATCTTTATTGTTTGCATTTATCGATTAAATCTTGTTTTGGCACTAGAAGCAAATAAGTTTAGATTCTGGGAACACACTCAAATAATGTTGGGAGAGAGGCATGTTTACCACCAGGTTACATCACCTTTCCTTTATATAGAACTTTTAACGGTTTGGGAACAGACAATACTAGTTAGATACTAGCTGTAGTTCAGTGGGATATTTGCCTAATCATGGTGGATATAAGACTTCAGCTGCTCAACAGTCTGTAGTTACTGTTTTCTGATTCTCGCCTTCATGATGCAACCATCACAGATGCTGGCTACTGGACCTTTTGTTGATAATTTTGTTGTCATTTGTAAAATGAATATTTTATATTTATATAATCTTTTATTTTGCATCTCTCCCACATTTTTGCATCAAACTCCAAATTTGCTTTTACTGTATTCACAAAGTACAAAGATGTTGATCACCGAAACCACCAAAAATCTTTTCTTTGTACTTTTGTCAAGTTAACAAAAGAACAAAGTGAATTAACAAATCACAGGTTTTTGTTTTTATTGCATGATTAGGTTAAGCTGGTTATTCAGCAACTGTTCTGATAATTGAAGGTCATTTTTCATGCTAAAATGACAATTATTTTTAAGTTTCACCTTCTCCTATATTAGAATTTGCTCCGTTTCCTTTTCTTTATTTTAATGTTTTAATACTTTGTAAGTTTGCACTGTTGTTGGAAAAATCTAAATTGTAAATCAGTGATATGCTGCATTTCCTTATTATTACACAGCATGACACATTAATCCATTAGTAATAATAAGGCCATGATTGAATATATAACAGTAATACTGCTTCACTGATTGAACCTTGTCTTGCTCATCAAATTACAATAAATAAGAAGCTGCACAACAATTCTCTAATATCATGATTTGACATCAGTTGGTTTTTCTCAGCCCCCTTTACTTTAGTGTTTTTGGTCTTTGTTAGTCCTGGTTAGTTTCACCTGTTCTCCTGCTTATTTAAACCCAGCGCTCCCCACTGTTTCCTGACAGTTCTTTACTCTATGCTGGACTCTTATTTTGGTCTAAGGATATCGCTTTGTCCCTGTCAGTTGGTTTCTGTTAGGCACTAGTTTTAGTTCTTGATATATCCGGTCTGTCGATCTCTGTTAAAACACTAGATTTGGTTATTTGTTTATCCTTTTTTTTTTGTTGTTGGTGTCTTACTTTGTTTGCTGTCCAGATTGGTCCCTGTACATATCATAAGCCCTAACCCTGGAAGTTTTGTCATTTGTCATTTTTCTGTCTAGATCATTTATTTTGCCCCCTTTATAAAAACCCCATTTACCATAAAAACTCCTGTCACTGTCACCTCGATTGCATCCTGAATATCCCCCGTCCCCTCCCGACCAATTTTTGTATTGGTTGTAGAAAAGCTCAGTATTTGAGATAAAAAGAAAAATTTGAAATACTGAGTATAATATAATTTTCTTGTGGTGTTGACATTAGTGGTATGGAAATATACATTTTACTTATTCAATTATCTCTTCTACAGAGGAATAGTTTTATTTTGTGAGTACTTCCCTGTTTTTGTAGTCCATGTTAAAGACCTGGGATGGGATCACTGCAATTTTTATGATTGTACTGATGTTTAACCTGAATCTTTGAACCTTTAAACTAATACACCACATTTATTTTATGCATTTAAAAATATCTGAATCACTAAACTGTGCACAGCTTTAATCTTGTTGTGTGACTTACGCTGCGATGAGCCAGTAGATCCTCCTCGTAGGATCTGGTTAAGAACATCGTCAGTGTCACTGGTGCTTGCCATACTGTTCCTCATCTGCATCATGGACAGCTGAGAGCACAGGCTGGGCTGACGGTCCATCTTCTTCGCTGTCTGGGACACATCCCCCACCAAAATCATCATCTTGAACACTACCCATACAATAACCACTGGTGAGATCGTAGTATTGTAGTGCCGGCACTTCCAAAAATGTGTTTATTATAATCTCACAGCAGAGCATCACCTACCTTGTCACTGAGTGTGGGATCGTTCAGAGAGTACAGTTTATTGGTGATGTCTTTGCCAATGAGGTACCTGAACACCTCATTGAGGAAAGTGTTTGACTCCAGGAAGTAGGTGAGCCTCTCTCGAGACCAACACATAAATTTACAGTTCTCCTCAGCCATGATGGTCACCTGTTATATAAATCCAAACAAATTTAGTTGTCCACAATTGAGTAATTGTAAGTAGAAGAGCTTCAAACGTTTTTTTGAAGCTGATCAAAAACGATGTCCATATGACAGCATAGTGGTGGAGCGGTTAGCAATGCCACCTCACAGCTAGAAGGTCCCAGGTTTGAATTCCTGGCCAGCTGCAACCTTTATTATATACCACTTTATTACGTACACCTGTACAATCTATCCATCCATTAACTGTAAGAGAGACATACACAGTCAGACTACCATTCGCACTCACATTCACACCTATGGGCAATTTTACATTCACCAATTAACCTAACATGAATGATTTTGGACTGTGAGGAATCCAGAGTACCCGGAAGAAACCAATGTGAGCACATGGACAACATGAAAACTTCACACAGAGAGACAATGGCCAGCTGGGAAGCAAACGCACAATTTTCTAGTTGTGGCAGTCCTAACCACTCTGCCACTATGCTGCACCCTGTACAATCTAATTCAATCAAATACAGCAGCTCTGCCTGAATTCTACTTATACAATGTTTTTACAATTTCTCAGTTTTTATGTTGAAACTGTCAGAAAGGTGATTCTACACTGTTTATTATTGAGGTCATAATGGGTAGTGGAGTAGAGGTGGTTATAATGTTTTGGCCACTCTATTTAAAATGAATGAGGGGGCCATGAATTCAGTGACGTTAGTTCATTTCTTTTTTTAATCTGATTGTCTTCTTACCTGGAACTTCTCTCCTCTGTGCATCTCAGTGGACCTGAACTCTGGAGAGTCAATGAATGAATTGGTATAGATATTGTGGAGGAAATGGCCTCGGTATGAAACCTTCATCCTGTCACAAAGGAATTTCAAAATCAAAACTTTTGAGTAATCTGGAACAAAGCAAACTAAACACTAAAATTGCAATCTCCCAAATGATTTTAAACCTTAAATTTTCTTAAGTCAAAGACTTGGTATCACTGGCACGATTGGTGAAATTAAAGGAGGAACTCACTCGAAGTCACAGTTAATAGCACTTTTCCACTGTGTGATACTGGCTCAACTCTACTTGCCATTTTCCTTTTTGTTGGGTAAATGTTGTGATTAGTACATTGTATGTGGTACTGTGTTGGTATTAACTTTGTCAAATGACAAAGCAATTACTCCTAATTCTTGTATTTTATCTATGGCGGTGCAGAACTGGAAATACTATACTGTTTGTTCTTGGTTTGTTATCTGGGGCTCGCTTGGTTGTAAGACCTCCACTCATGTAGGAGGAGAATCACCTGTTTCCATGTCTATTGGTATTGTAATCTGGAAGAAAGTAAATGCAGAAACAATCTAAACTATCTGGAGCATTTTAGGTCATACCCAGCTTAATGAAGAGCTTTCTCTGTAGAAAATAAAACCAGAATTGACGACCTTTAACCCACATGTTCAGGTTAAGGGAAGCTCCAGGTTACGGTTGCGTTAAGTTCTTTCAGTGCAAACACATAATATATTGTGGTCAGTAGATGCTTGAATATCAAATCACTTACTCAAAACTTCACGCATTTGCTCTCAAAGGTTAATTACTCTCTTAAACCCAAATTAATTTAAAAGATGATTTAAAAATGTAAAATTCTTATGACAGCTAATAATCAATCACCAAAGGGGGCAAATGCAAATAAGTACTATACAATAAGTCCTTGTGAATGTTTGCATTAGTGAACAGCACAATGTTTGGCTGCTGGCTGACAACTGCTAACGGAATAAATCAATTTTCAAAACTGCTTATAGTTAGTAATGTGCTGGTGGCCTTATTGCTCAACCAGCCAGCCATTTTGGAACCAAACCATCAAATTATTAACAAAAAATACAAAAGATATGCACAAATGCATTCCAGTAAAAACACACTTTAAATCCATCCAGGTCAGGTTTGCACTATTTTTCGTACAATGAGAATGAATCACGGATACATCTCCGCCACATAGAACAGCAGTTCCCCCCGGAGTCCAAAAACCAGCACCTACTTTCCTTTGAGGAGAATGCTGAGACGTTCATCCACAGAGGTCTTGTCCTCAGCAGCGTAGGCCTGGCCTTTCTTCAGTGTCTGAATGGTGCAGAACTGTCCTGTGAGCCTCTGAAAAAGAGCTTCTGGCACGTGGAGCGGCTCAAACATCCGCTTGTAGACTGAACGCAGCTCCCTGTCGATCTTTATCTAACAGGGCAGAACACACAGCTTTAACACTGCTTTTCAAAGAAAACGGAACATAGAAAGCAAACTGCAGTGATGCCGCTGTGGTATTTCATTTCATTTTTCATAAAGTAGGGCACTATAGAGAGCTCACTGTTCTCTAACAACACTCACCGGCCTTCGCTTGTACAGGAGGAAGAATAGGTGCATGAAGTTGACTACCAGAAATACCACATTCCAAATCATCACATCCAAGTTGCACCTGTACAGAGTCGCCCAGGCAATGAAGAGACCACATCCTGTCAGAATAAAAGAGACAATAAAGTATTGAGGTTGAAGAGGGCAGCTGGTTTTGGCCACAACATTTAAAATGAATAAGATGGCCAAAACATTAGAGCCACCTCTTCTTGTAAAGCACAGCAGTACGACTCTGCCACCCACTTTACCCTCAATAATAAACAGAGAGTAAAATTATCACCTTTGTGACAGCTTCAACTTAAAAACTGAGAAATTATAACATTGTTAAAGAATTCATGGCAGAGCTGCTGTATTGGATTGTATTAAATTGCCCAGGTGGTCATAACATTATTCCTGATCAACTCAGAAAAAAAAGATGTTAACATTTCTGTTTTTTTTCTGTATTAAATACTTGTCTTGGGTGAAAACAGCATGCCACAAAAAGATTTTTTCATGAACCTTTTTTTTTTTTTTTTTTGAATCTCCTTTGCAGTTTACAGATGCTTGTAACAGTTGTAGCCTTTTTGCCCTCCTTTTTTCAGGTGTACAAACGTCATAAAAGGTCGGAAAAACATTGAAAATTTAATATTAAACTTGGACTGAGCTTTTCATGGTTTTGGCAATTCACCATGCCACACTTTACAAGTCATTTCAGGTCATGAATGATACTCCAAGAAGCATTTTTTCTGTCTTTGACACATCATAAAAAAGGTTTTGCCACTGCACTTTGCATCAACCATCTTTGGCAAATAAACCAAGCAATATGGATGCTAGGTTTCATTTTCCTCACGACTTCCATCCTTATCACCCTCTTCCTCCTCTGATCTCTCATCCTCATCCTCTATATCATTTCTGTCTTCCTCATCATCTTCTGAGAGCTCCAGATCTGACCCCCCCATCAATGATCTTTAACAAGATTTCCTTTGCTTCTGATTTAGTAAGTCCCCATGTCCACCACGGAGGACAGCTTAAAAACGTTTAGTATTTACTTTTAAAAGCATCTGCATGAATCTGATAACTTACATTTCTTGTAAAACACAGTGGTTTGGTATGGCAGCCCGTAGGAGGAAAGAGGACGAAAATGCATTGCTGGGTCTCAAGAGGATATCTAAAAATGTCCAAATTCTCTGGATTTAACCTTTATGGTCTGAAGTATGCGTCAGACACACAGCCATTCCCCATGAATCAAGGGTCAAAGACAAGACGCTACTTATTTACCGTACAGGGTGTGGAAGAAGAGAAGAAGAAATATTAAATATTTTAATTTATTGGTCTTTGGGATAAAATAATACCAATACAACAGAACTTTGGATAGCAACTCTGTTACTACAGCCAACATATAAAACCATGAAGTTCCATCTCTAGAGCCAGTGTTTGGTTTATAAGGAAACTTGACCCACAGCCTAAAAGTAATTTAGATTTTTAAATTAATGTACTAACTGCTTGAGTGGTCTTTTGTTCTATTTATATAACCAATTTAGTCTTTAATATTAAAACACCCAAAATGTTTCAAAGGCAGCTTACAGAACTACTGTAGTCTGTTCTTTCTCTTTATTCGGTTTCCTTTTCTCCATAAACCACTGTGAGACTAGCTTGTGCCAAAGGACGATATAAATAAATGAACTGTCACAATTACAACCACATTTCCCATAAATCCTGCTGCTTCCTGTCCCCACTCTTCTTCCAAGTAAAAGATAAACACGTTGGAAGAGCTTTTTCCACCCGCCGTTATGCCCCTCCTTTATCTGCCATTATCAGAGCCTGTTAGAGCCTCAGCTCTGTTGGAGAGACCCCCCACCCCCTCTCTGTGTAGTCTTTCTAATTTCAAACTAAACTAAACTAAACCAAATCCTTCACAAGCCTGTGGTCATTATTTACTAATTCTTTGACACACAGTTTAGAGCATTGTTAATTAGAGCAATGATCTCCTGGGGCTGTGATGAATGTCTCTAGCTACAGCAGACTTAGCGGACAGACCTGTCATCAGCATGAGGCGGAGCAGGATCATATGCAGACCCAGGGTGGTGGGGATGACCAGGCCCAGCAACAGTGACAGGTTCCCCAGATGGAAGAGGAGGTGGTGGGCCTGCTCCCACTCTTGGCACAAGGTGTCATTAGGCATAGCCAGGACTCCTGGAGTGGCCGAGGGGAAGGAGGGCAGCGTGGTGACAAGGTGGGGAGGCAGTTCTGGGGTAAGAGACATCCTTCAAGGTAGAAGCAGGCTGACCTTAAAGACTAGGAAAATGTTATGCTGTTAGTATACATGAGCATACAGTGTGATTGGATGATAACACTTTGTGTTTTGTGTGTTTCTTTTTTACGTGATGTACTTTAAAGTATCATTCATCTTTTTTTGGCCACCTAGTGACACTGACCAGCCACAGTATTTTTATTGTTGTGGCAGACAGCATTAGCACTCTGTCCGGTCTGAAACAACACAGCCCCACACACGAAGCACTGTGTGTTTTCACTCCTGCCTCCACAACATTAGAACCACCAGGAGGTGTTAACTGTGCCTGATAAGTGTATACATGTCTCTTTATATGAAGTTATACAGACTTTATTTGAAATGGGCTTCTAGGCTATGGTCACATTGCAGGCCTTAATGCTGAATTCCAGTTTTTAAATCACATCTGAAGTTTTTATGTTGCTGGTTCACATTCACGTTTCTAAGCTTCTAAGCTGTGAGAACAATGTTGCATTCCTAAATTTCCACCCATATGCAAATTTAACTCTATGTGAGCCACACGCTCACACTAACAGCATCATCTGTGTGCACAGTTTCACTTCACTTATTGACCTTTGTTTATATGTACTTCATTATTCACAGTGCTCACAGTGTCAGAGAGATATGAATCAGATCTTTAGTATAAGGTGGCCCAAATGGTTTTGTTCAAATTCAAAATCAATAGGAGACAAAAACATAGATGTGGGTCACGTCAGCTGTACTGTGAACATAGACTAATTTGGAGGGCCAGAAGCACTTTTGTATCACGTCTGTTCACAGTGATCATTATCCGGAAATTTCCAAAATTTTCAGAATCACATTGAGGCTGACATGAGATATTTGTGATACTGTCATACTGTGTATTGTGTATACTCCTCTCCTCTTTAGCCTTGAAGAGACAGCTTCTGTGATTTGTAGAAAGCATTTCGAAATTTGACTCATCAGACCACAGGACAGTTTTCCACCTCACCTCAGCCCATTTTAAATGAATTCTTGCTCAGACAAAGTGGTGGTGTTTTACAATATGACTGTGTGTTCGATGACTATGGTTTTCAGAGGTGTTCCTGAGCTAATGCAGTGACTTCCATCAAAGAATCATGTGTGGTTAACAGTGTAGTGCTTTTTTGAGTCGCTCGCTGCAGGAATCCACATCTGTCCCTGCAACAGGTTTCTGATGGTGCAATTGCAACAGTAAGTAATTCAAACAATCCCCAGTGAATTCTGCATGACCTTGTCATTTCACGTAACATCGTAAAAACTTCAGGCATTGTAGGCCACAACAATCACAGTTAATTTAATACATTTTTATCTCCTTGTTTCAGCTGTTTTTATGCATCTTTAGCCTGATACATACACTGTATGCATTCACGTAGCTAAGTTGTGTGTGTGTGTGTCTGACCTGACATACAACTCGTCCCCTCTCTAAACATTTCTATAGCCTCTGTTCTTCTGAGAATATTAACTGATGTTAATAGTTATGTGCCCATGGAATAATCTTCACATTTTCTTAATAAACAAGCCAATGTTTTTATTTCCCTTTTAAGATATAAATAACATCTTCTCCAGCCGACAGCTGCTGTCTTTTTTTTTTTTTTTTATGGTTGTTGTTTTTTATACTCGACAGGCTGATGTGCTAGAAAGACTTCTATCTAAAAATAGATGTGGTGATACACATGCTGCCTGCACACACACACACACACACACACATTTCTCCAAACTACAACTTTCTAACAGCTCATCGAAGTACAGAGAGGACAGAGGCTCATTACTTACCGATCCAGAAGCACTGTGAGCCTGTAGAGGAAAGAAGCAGCAGCGATTCCGATGAAACACTTGAAACACTGCTGCTGGCTGACTGACTGGGTGCAGGCTGGACCCTCAGATCGGGGGACTGCACTGAGTGCGTCGCACATTCCTCACAGCTCACGGGCAGAGACTAAAATAGGCAAGAGGACGAGAGCAAAGCTTCTGCAGTGTGTGAGAGCTCCGACAGGGGGAGACGGCTCCCCGTTATACCTCATCCAAGCCCACAAACTGGATCACTGTATATAGGCCCCGTTTCAAGGGGTTTTCATTCAAATACTGGATTTTTCACAGAATATCAGATCTCCCACTTCTCCCTCTATCGGGGTGATGTGTTTTTCAGTGTTTTTCAGTTTAAAGCAAAAAGTACATGAAATGGTGAAAAAATTGGATTTACTGGAAACTCTTCAAAATGACAGTACTGTATGAACAGTATTAAAATAAAGTATATATAATGTCCTTCAGATGACATCACTGAGATGAACCTTCAGTTCAGATTATGTTATCTTGTTGCTCACACTATGGAGTTTGTAATCATGGTGAACCTGCTTTTCCAGAGCTCCCCCAGATGACATCATCTGAACTCCTAATGATGAAAACATCCTTCAAGTAATGTCATCTGGAGGAGTTTTTCATTTAGAAACAGAGAAATATTTTAATATATGGAAGTCACAGGGAAGGTCAACAGCATTAGTTTACATTTACCCTCTGAACTAAAGCCATTGAAAGCAAGTCTTGATTGTATGTATATTTTATCGTATATATTTTATTATATTTTAAGTGTATGTATATTATATTCTTGGCTCTATTCATTGATGGATTACTATTTAGGCCTATCATGCACAGGTCCTTGGCCCAAGATGTAAGCTGGCCTTTGAGCCAGTGCGTCAGGATAAAATCACTGTGATGAAAAATGATTTCCCTCCTAAGTGATAAAGTAGAACGAAAAGTTCAAATCGAGCAAAAAAAGACAAAAATTACAATAAACCCAAAAAAAGGGCTTACAATGACAAAAAAAAAAGACCCAAATCACCACGAAAAAGACAAAATACACAAAATAACCAAAAGACAAAAAAGAGACAAAAAGGCCAAAAGCAGACAAAATGGCACTTATCTTCAGCTTTCTCTGTAGCTGTTGCTACAGAGAAAGCTATATCACCTGTCATTAATCTGTTCATGCATCATATTGTAATTGGGGGTTGGGGGTTAAATAAAGTAGTGCAATAAAGTATAATTTATTTTTTACAGTAAAATATAGACACCATAGGTCTATTTGTCAGTATTCTACATTACATACATACTGCACATTATACAGTAAAGACAACAGCAACAACCTAAAGCTCTACGAGACAAAGCCCTACTCTGTAACCATCACCTCAGAATTACAACAAAACTGACAAATGGCAGGTTTAACTCACTTCAGTATGATCAAATGCTGGAAGTTCTGTCGAGCCAAATAGGTAGAAACAAGCAACTAGATGAGATTTTGCTAGTTACAGTTCGCAAGCTTGTCAGCTAAACAATCAGGAGGAGCTGGTTTGTCATTGTACAGCTGACTGAATGAACTTTGTAGCTGTGTGCTGTATGAGACATCAAACTATTCACCAAACTTAACTGGACAGCTGAAAACTTTGGACATTTCTTTTTCTACATAAAAGATTTTCAAAGGCAAACAGCAGCCGATCACACCGATTGTGCACCATACAGTAGCCGTATAGAGTTCCACGATGGCATCCAATAAAGTCTGATAAAAAAGTTGCTCACAGAGAACATTTGCAGAAATCATTTCCTAGGCCTCCTCCAGCTTACGACATTTAAGACTCCATAATTTCACAGGTCAACGTTCAGTCACGCATCAGGTCAAATTGTGACTGGAAAGCAAATGTGTAAAACGTGGCTGCAGCTTTCTTCTATCTGAGGTGTCGAACATCCCGCTGGCTCCCCCTCCCCCCACAAATGTGTAGAAGGTGAATTTACTGATACAGCATACAAACATCTCATGATAATGTGGCAAGAGTTGATGTAACACAATTGGGAAATCATCTACCGTACATGCTATATTAATAATAATAATAATTACTGTATACTTTCTCGCCCATTCTTGCACATAGTGAATCTATTCCAAGTGTTTATGGCCTACAGTAGTGTGTTTGTGTGTTCAGCCAGTCCTTCCTTGCACTGGCACTCGCTGAACATCTGACCTTTCTAATTCTGTCCCTGGCATGTGACAGTAACTTGGTAAGCGAAGATCATATTGGTGCCCGGACCTGTCAAAAGCCTTGTCATTGAGGGAGTACAGTTTTTCTGTAATGTCATTGCGCACAACCAAGGCAAATATCTTGGCTATGTATCGATCCTTAGCAAAAAGCAAATAGAGTTTCTTCCTCCTCCATGCGACGTACCGGCAAGGCATATCAGCACACAGGGTCACCTGGGGAATAGAACAACAAAGGACAGGTGAAAAATCAGAATTTACTCACATTTCTACAGGTACACGCAGGGACATGTGCCTCCGGAAATTAAAAACTAAATTAGGCTGAAAGTAAACAACATAGTATTTTGTGTAATTTCCAGATTATCGATCAATAGCTATAATTTCTATCAGTTATAGTAACCAAGCAATTGACATCTGGGGGCCGTGAGAACATTTTGAAGCTATAAATTCCCTTAAGAATAAATCAAGAGCACATTGTACAATAATATAGGTTTAATAATTTAACAGCATCACTCAGTTATCAAATTTGTTGCTAAAATTTACTATACATACCATACTTTGCGTAACATCACTTAACATTAAGTGATGTTACCTACAGTATGTTATGTCTATTGAGACGAAACCTATGTTCCTACAAAACAAACACAGAATATATATCTTATATATCTAATACTGTACTAACAAGGTAAAACCAGCGAGAATATGCTTTTCTTATCATCAAAGACCCAAACCAGCAATAGTTTATGTCTGTTTTTCAATAATTTTGTACGTCCCTCTTTGTCTGTTGCTCATAGCTTTAAGCCTGTATCTTCCTACAGAAAAACTTGAAAACAGGGTTTCTGCACACATCAGCAAATCTAATGTAATCCTTTTAACGCACTTCAATGCAATTTCTAACATTTTAATGTCATCAACAGTCAATGCAAAAAACTAAAAATAAAACAAGCAAATTAGAAACTATACAGAATGTTACATGCAGAGGTATTTATGTACAGAAGAGAATAAATCCATGTGTCTTAGTTTACATCAAGGTAGATTCTGTATCTGGTCCTGGCTTAGGTCGCAGACTAGTCTCTGGGCCTCAGTTTCTTCTTTTATGTTGCAAGTCTTTACTTCACTGTTCAGAAGCCTGCAGCTTGCCCATGAGATCGGAGAAGAAGGCGCTCGTGGCAGCTCGACAGCAAGTGGCGGGTCACTACAGCTGTGGTTGTGCTGTTTGTGGTGGTCGCGGTAGATGATGAAGACGTTACGTTATTGGCCATGGATGCTAAAGGCTAATGTACAAATCGAATCACAAGCGAATTTGAGTTTGTATTCTTTTTTCAAATGTAATGCTTTTTATTACCATTTAATGCCTTCATTTTAGCGAAAATCAATTTAATGACTCTTATGCTTTCTAATGCCCTGCAGAAACCCTGTAAAAATACATAGTTCCTTTTAAATAAAACAGCTACAGAAACTGCCCCGAACAACTAGACACAATTGATTTTAGTAAATGTTACTCAAACAGGAGTGAACACTGTCAATAGAAACAACTTTGGTGAGTATCTGAGACAGCAGTCAAACTTCAGTGATATGAGTTTTGTTTGTGGTTGGTACATTAAATTAGACAAGAGTATTACAGAAACCTAGAATTTCATCACAGGACACTATCATTCCTTTTTGATGTGGCAATAACTTTAATAATGGAAAGTCATTTTGTATAAAACCCTGGGATTGGTTAGCACTGCTAAATCATAGCTAAAAGGTCCCTGGTTTGAATCCCCAGCCAGCTGCAGCATGTTTGCATGGTCTTCCTGTGCTTGTGTGGGTTTCCTCTACGTACTGTGGTTTCTTTCTACAGTCCGAACACTTGTGTGGTAAGTTAATTGGTGACTCTAAATTGCCTCTAGGTGTTAATGGGAGTGTGAATAATTGTTTCTCTGTCTATGTTTCTCTGTGTTGGCCTTGAAATAGACCTGTCCACGATGTATCCTGCCTCTCACCCAATGACAGCTGGGAGAGGCTCCAGGCCCTCGCAACCCCTAAACAGGATAAGTGGTCAACAAGATGATGGATGCATTAAAACCCTGTGATCTTACTGTCAACACCATTGTTCTGATTCTGATACTTTCTTTGCTGGTTGAGTAACAGCTTCAGCTTGTAAACAAATGCACATGTGCCACATATTCATGAGGAGGACTAAAACTGCGACTGGTATTTACAACAGTGATCAACAAGTGGAGCACAGCCAGCAACAACTGTTGGGGAGACAAAATAGTAAAACTACAAAATCCTGCTTACTGGGGCTTTATGTGCCCCTTTTGAGCCATTTCAGTGTCTTAGAATTCATCCTGTTTAGGTGAAGCACTTCCAGGGTCCTGGTATTGGGAATGCTAAGACTCCAAGGTCTAATACCCATCTGCAGCACAAAGAATCAAGATGTAGCAAGAATAAATTCTAACTGTTTTTAGGTTTATCAGTTCATCAATGGTTGGGGACTTTTACTGGGATTTGTTGACAGAATGCACTATATTGGTATTCCTGAGTTATTATTGACTGAAATATGTTTTAAACATGCACATGAGTTAAAACGAACCTGAAAGACACCCTCCTCTGATGGTCTGAGAGAGTCCCACTCAGGTGAATCCAGAAACTGGAAAGGGTAGATGTAATGCAGAAACTCTCCATTAACTGTCACAGAGATTCTGTGGGATAAAGGGATGGAAAGTCAGAATTAGCTGTAACAGGAAGTTCACAGGCCACAAACCACTAGTTAAATGCCAATCATCCCTAAAGCACAGCAGCCATCCTTTCTCTAACAGATGACAAAAGCACCTGCTGTGCCTTCTTCTGACATTTAACGCAATTCCGAGTAATTAAGTGCTGACTTTTGTGTCCCTTTGATGGGGGACGTCTAGCTGTCTCAAGTTGTGATAAAACCTTTTGTCAACACTGTCTGGCATTGGACAGTCAGCAGATATGCTTTGACTTGTATTGTACTTTGTAAACTAAGTAATAATATACAGTATTCTACAGAGCAGAACCGACTTTTCCTGCCCTTTACTCCCTTAAACTGATTATTGATTTTTTTTGTTTTTTTATTGTTAACTGTACAGCTGGAGAGACAGAGATTCTTTACCCTTTACCCTTTTTTCGGCTTATCCCGTGAGTTCAGGGTCTCCACAGCGAATCATTGTCCGCATGCCCTTCCTGACGCAACCCTCCTCAATTTCTACTGGACCGGGCACTGCACAGCTGGGGAGGGGAATGGGCTGTTAGGGGTTCAGTGGCTTGTCTCCCAGAGACACTTCGACATATAGCCAGGGGTGGGGATCGAATCACTGACCCTGTGGCCCGTGGACCAGCTGAGTCCAACTGAGCTACAGCCGCCCCTTTACCCAGTATACTGTTATAATGATATCGCTATAAGTAGTCAGCTGTTTGAAGCCTGAAGATAAAATTAGACATTAATTACAGAGATGTTACTATTTTGAAGAACTGGTGCAGTCTAATGATTTTTGCTGAACCTGTTTATAAATTAAGACGGTTTCCATATGTTGAACACCTATCTCGCCTGAGCACTCCAATGTGGGATACTGGCAGAGCCTGGCTGTGATGTCTATTAACTGTCTATTACAGTCATTAGTTTTGTTTCTCATCATATTACCAACGTAGAGTAGGGTTATTGTTCACAAGGTTACGATACACAGCATTCTCATTCCAAAATGAACCTGAGACACATAATGCATCCTGATGCCTACCAACAAGGACTTCACAGGAAAACACATCATTAATGCAGGACATCATGGCTGTTAAGCAGTTTTAGCAGCGCCCTGGACTGCAAAATCTCCCCTCCCAGATCAAACTGGTACAACAGCAGGGTGGGGGAAACGGGTCCTTGGGCATATTTACAATCTGTGTTTCGTATGTGAGCGGAAAAGACGCAGCTTTAACTAAATCTGAGCACAAGTTTTCTCCTGGACATCGGGGAAACACATGCATATAAAGAATGTGAAGTTAATGTCATGTCCTGTTAACTGTTGGAGAAGAGGGGCGACATATTATGACATATTATGCCTTTGTGGTTGGTGGGTAGGAGGCTGCGTTCAGACTTTCTGTAGTTATCTGAAAAGTTCTGCCACTGTAGATGAGTGCTACTGCATGTACACTGTACTCTGGCAGTTAGCCAGCTCGTGAATTTTCATATCTTCCCTTGAGTCACTGAAAAACTGTTAATGTATTAATCATTATTAGTTTTTTCCAAACACTGTTGCTTCCTATTAGAATTTAATTTCTCCCACTTGTCCATTTTCCTCTTCTGCATCTCTTCTCATCTCCATCAAATGGATTAAGGATTTAAACAACTTTTTAGCCAAACAAAATATGTGCAGGCAATATACTGTAATCACTGTAACAGACAAGGGCCACACAGATCACAAGATGGTGTCCAGGTCCCCCAGGTAACACACTTAGATCACAGGAACATATTTTTAAATCAAATGTAAACAGGATTACAGATGCAAAATGACTGCGAGGAGATGCAGATTTGATTCCAAAGTGTCCCAAAAGCCTGGAGAGATGCACAAAATAGCTAGAGAAATAAAACTGACCAAAATGGGTATGAAATGACCACAAAGCAAATATAAATGACCAAAAAATGTCTCATCTGAAGTGATTTTATGCCTTGTTAAGTCTGAGGTGGTGTGTAGGCCATTTTGTGCCCAGGGCTCCATGTTTTGATAGTTCATATATCTGTGTACAACACCTGTCCCTGCAGGACTTAAAGTCAAAGCATTAGCATCTGTCCTCAATCCTGTCCTCAGCCTTTGTTGGGTGTAGTGACCTGGGGGAAACCTGGTGACTGTAAGTAGGGTCTCCATACTCTAATATGAGGTGCTGGTGTGGTCACCTGCCAGACAGGAGCACGGACAGCTTGTCAATACTGGTTTTCCCCTCCACGGCGAAGCAGTGGTCCTTCTCTAAGTCGTGCACTTCTCCGTCACTGCAGGCCATGATCTTCTCAAAATGTATGAGCGACACCCCGAGTTTTTTAAACGTGCATTTGTAAAGCTCCTGGAAATCTTTGTTGAGGGACACGCTCCTCAGCCTGTAGGCCACATGCAGGACTTGACCCAAACACACGGCAAAGAGCGCAAAGTTCCACAGGAAGGCGTCCGTGGTGCAGGAGTCCGTCCAAGCCCAGAGAGTGGAGCAGAAGAAGCCAAGGGTGAGGAAGGTGAAGAGGTAGAGGAGTCCGTAAAAGCTGCTGCCGCCCATGAAGCCGAAGAAGAGGAAGATGTTGGCGAGGTGGAACACGGAACCCTCCGACCCGTATCTCCACTGCTCGCACAGCCGGTAGACGGTGGCTGCGGGCTGCACCGTAAAGTTCAGAGCTTCGAAGTCCGGAGGATCCATCTCTGCTCATGTCCCCCCTAGCAGCAGCGGGTTTTACACCAAGTCACCCAGCGAGTGTGTGTGTGTGTGTGTGTGCGCGCGCGAGAGAGAGAGAGAGAGAGAGAGAGCCAGCAGAGCGCTCAGAAAGGCGCTGGGACCGGACTGTGCGCAGAGGACCGAGCGAGTCCACATGCGACCGGAAATCATGTCAACACGAAATTGAAGTCAAACCAAGTTTGTTTCACGCTCTCATTCAGGCGAGAAAGGGATCAGACATGAGAGGAGAGGACAGCTGTCCAAGTAGCCGGTACGCAAGACCGGATTGACTGTATGAAAGACCAAACATGGAGAAAAGGGATAATTTGACTATGTATAAGGTATTAAAGTTGATTATTATACAAAATAAAAAATTCCAAAAAATGTAAATGTTTATAAAATTCAGACTGAGCTCGTTGCATTTGTCAGTGGAAACAGTCTATAGCACTTTATGTAAAACTATAGGGTCACATGACTGTGAACAGGTGTTAAAGTCAATAAAAGTACTGCACTTTTAAGATAATTGTACTTTGCTTGAGTATTTAATTTAATTTTTGTTAATTTTATTTCATTGCAGAGCTGACAGTGTTTGTTTCTTTGCTTATTCAGATTCTTAATAAAAAATCGATTACCTATCAATAAAAAAATATTGATGTGTACTGTGATCAATTTACCACCTGTCAGTACAGTTAAAATCAGTTCCACTTTTACAGACATTTGCACACGCACCAATGATACCTATATTTCTGACATTGGCCATTATGAGTAATGACTGTTTTAGCACTTTAAGTGTATTTTGATGGTAATACTTTTGTACTTTTACTTGAGTATTTAATTTAATTTTTGTTAATTTTATTTCATTGCAGAGCTGACGGTGTTTGTTACTTTGGTAATACTTTTGTACTTTTACTTGAGTAAGGTGTTCAGTGCAGGTCTTTAACTTGTAATAGAATATTTAAACACTTTGCTTAAGTAGACAATCGGAGTATTTGTTCACACTTTAGTAGTGACAGAAACACAGAGATGGTAAATAAAATGTTTTTGCTCCATAATTAAGTCTCTATAGTAACACAGATATGTGTTTTAATCAAATATTCATGAAGTAGTTCTTTGCCATATTTTTCACACTTCAAAATTAGTTTTTCACTTTACAGGACAAATATAAAATGAGTCACCAAATAAATACTTTCTCTTTTTAAAAAGCTAAGTTTCTCCATGGTGTAGCCCTTAAGATTTACTTTTTGTTGCCATTAACTAAAGTGTCAAGCAAATGGTTAGGAATTGGGTTTTTCATATGGTTTTCACCTGGAATGTGAACTTTTTAGGCACATAACCAATCTGGACTAGATATGTTCAAATATTCTGTTTTTAATCAGTAACTGACATCCAGAGACTTTATTACTTTATTACTGCATTTAATTAGCAGTGGAGTACTACAGGTACTTATACATTTACTTGAATGTTTTTGTTTGTGGAACTTCTGATTTCAAACGACCAGCCGGTTACAGATGAGAAACAATGACCTACACTAGATGTCAGGAAATCTCCAAAGACGTGTCAATAGTCACTGCATAGGTGATTCCGGCTTTGAAGCTCCCTGACCTTTTGTGTCTCAAGGCCTGTGTGCCAGGGAGCTATTCAGTAATTTATACAGCAAGTTGATTTGCACTTTACCTCATCCTGTTGAAGAGCAACATACTCTACAATGAGACCTGTCTTACAGATGCACGTTCAAATTAGATATATACATTTGTCCCTCTATTTTTTGTATATTTTATAGATATAACTTACCTTGCAATGCACAGATAGTTTTTTCTGTAATTCACACCCTCGGGGTTTTACTTGTATTTCCCCAAATTTCCCCAAACTCAGTTGATTAGTGAGTTAGGCTATAAGAGCAGGCCTGCTTTTGTTAGGTTTAACAATTTTGGTACTTCAACCAAAGGACAGACCGAACATTTTTTGTGGGGCTCTATAAACACGAAGTAAAAGGACAAGGCCTTTATTTTGACAACTCTGTGTGACTTAATAGACCAATAAAATATGGTCCAAAAGTGAGAACAGTGGTCCTCTTGGGTTTGGTCTTCCCCAGAGTCTAAATATGAAACCGTAAGTGTGATGTAGTGTGGTGAAGTCATTTTTTTAAATTAAATAAAAGAATAGTGGGGAGTACGTGGTGAAATGAGCGGTACCAGCCTGAGTGCATCTCAATGAGCAAGTCGAGCAAGTGACCTGATTTCTTTTAGATGTCCTCATTAATCAGAGCTATGGAAGGTTTTAAGAGTGAGTGATCTTTGTAGACCAGAATAGAAGCAGTCCTCCCTCTGTGTCCTGGTCAAGGTGTCTGTAACATTGTTCCACAATAGTAGAAAGTGAGAGTAGGTGATTTATCTGGGGCAGGCAGAGCACAATGAACCCCTGGGTTGTCTCACATCATGTCAGACCTGAGGAGCTAGAGCAGAAGCAGTGTGTGTGTGTGTGTGTGTGTCCAGGAAGGCTTTATCCCCATGCAATACATATTTCCAGTTACCTAACACCATCTATTTTTAGAGCATTTCCAAAACATTCTAAACGGTTTGTGTGTGTAGGTAAGTCAAATAGTGTCTGTCCATACACGCATACCTGTTTTATATTCTGGGTTAGCTCAGACATCCATGATAAACTGCCAGTTCGCACTAATGTTGGTGTTGGGAATAAGATTTTGCCATCACTGTTTCTGGAAGGCAGATGTGTCCAATCACACACCACATTGCTGAGAGACAAACCAATGCTCAACTTCTGAAAGTGATTTCATAATTGCTGTTTATCTGGCAGTGTTCTCCTGTTTCAGCCTTTGGCTGGTAGGATTTGTAGGGATACTCTCACTGATGCCAGAAGGTCTCAGATTCCATCCTGCGAAAGACAGCCATCAGCATTTGCTGTCCTGCACCTGTTACCATTAGCAGCAGACTTCTCAGTTGTACCATAGTCTTGACATTTAGTGAAGGTTCAATATTAAAAGTAGTAGTCACCTTTAATTGTTCATTGTTTTACTAAATTGATTAGTGCTTTATTTTATTTAATGTTTTGACATTGATGAACAGAAATCATCAGTCTGCCAAAGTGAAAACAGACTATTACAGAGTAATTAAAAATAATTACAAATATAAAAAAGAAAACTTGTATTTACACCCTAAATCATCACTGGTGTAGTCAGTTGGTTTTAGAGGTCACACAGCAGTATCCCCTGGAATACAGATAAACTCATTATTCACAAAAGAAGGGACATGGCAGAAACAGCATTGATGATATGATTTATGATTTATATGAAACAATGAGTAAAACATGTCACTGTTTACTGTTTACTGCCTTTTGTTGCCCCTCTTCCAACTTTTTAAAATCTGTTGCTGTCATCAAATTCAAAATGAGCTGATATTTTCCATGAAAAGGTAAAATGTCTCCGTTTCAACATCTGATACCAGTCTGACACCAGTTGATGTTCTATTGTGGAAAAAATGTGGGTTGATGAGATTTGCAAATCATTGCATTGTTTTTCTGTACGTTTTGCATATTGTCCCAACTTCTTTGGAATTGCGGTTGTACATTGTAGGAGAAACACAGAAACTAACAATGGACAACTCTACTATACACTTTGGAGCTGGACATTGTTGTGGTCTCTGACAGACTCCTTGTCTTGCCACACAAATGCATTGCCCTTTAGGAAACTGAAACCATGTCAATGATCATTCATGTGTTGTACGCACAATAACTTGTAAAACACTCAGCCACACCAAACACTGTGAAGTCCAGCTTTGTAGGGTGGCTGGTAAATAGTTTTGTCCTAAACAGTAACAAATGCTGGATTACAACAATTATTATATTATAATAATATGTTTAATTGGGTTTAGACACAAAGAAATTCAAGTTCGGCATTAAATAAACACGGTCAGATTTACTTCAAAGGGAGCCTGGAGGCTCAAAGGGTTAGGAGACAGAAGGCCGCAGGATTGAATCTCACCTCACCAAGTGTGGCCCCACCCAGCCACCATGGTGCTGGTCCCAAGCCTGGATAAAAATTGGAGGGTTGTGGCAAGAAGGGCAATGTGTGGAACACATTACATTGGTTTGAATTCACCACTTTGTAATGTGGTATTCATCGCGGGACCATAGATCACATGAGTAGCAAAAATTGTTTCACACTGAAATAAAAATTTAGGTCACCTGTGTGAAAGTCCTCTGTTGACTCATCCTTCCACCCAAACCTTCTGTGTCCAAATACTAGGTGACAGTGTTGTTTGGTACACCTGTTGTAAGTCACACTTTGTGTATGTTGGTCATTATTTCCTGCAAATTCAGTTGACCTACAGATGTGCCATGTGCCACAACACGATCAAGGCCTGTATAAGAATTTCATATTTGTTGTAAAATTATGTAGGTTGAGCCTTGTGATCGTGGGTTTTTTGTTGAGTTCTCTAATTCCACAGATTTAAGTTGCCTTGCTCCATATTGATCCATGGAAAATGTCAACATGCCTAAAAGCATAAATCAAAAAATGAGCTTCTAAATTTGATCATAGACTTCAACATTATCTAAGTGCCTTGACATATTAAGTATAAAGTCATTGATAAAATGATCAGACTTGTGTTTACTTGTATTATCTGGAGACTGAGCATAATTCCCTCGTGAACTGACATGGTGGATGGAGATTTCACCCTGTAATAGATTGCCACCCTGAGCATAACAATGAGATGCACCACAGCCAGTCTCTGCAATCTACAGGTGTAGTCTGACAGGCCTGTGGTACCTTATAGGAGAAGGGAGCTACAATATCATCAAGCTTGACATACATGGTAATTGTGGAGGCCGACACAAGATATGAGGGTGGGAGGTCGGTGACAGGAAAGTGGTAGTGGACTCCCCATTATAGTTGTAGCTTTTTGACAGAGGGAGAAAAAAGGCAAATCATTTGGAATAAGTACACAGAAAACGGGCAATACATTTCTATAGCTCTTCTTTCAGCCCCATCAGAACATCTTTTAAGAAGCATGAAATCTGCACCTGGAATGAGACAAGAATCTCATTTACTTTCCATTTCCCAAAAGCAGAACCGTCTCTTTGTAGCTTCTGCTCATTCTTAGTAGGGAATCATTGTCACTAGCTCGCTGTCTGTCCAACGGTGGGATAGATCAATGCAGATGATGTATATTCAACTTTTTATAGCAGAGGAAATGAAAGAAGAGCACAGTCGATAGGCTCAACCCACAACAAAGAGAATATGGAAAGCAAATCGACCCTTCTTTTATTCTCCATGCACAATGAGAAAAAAGCAGACAGGTGATTTCTCAAACCTTTCTTCCTGGGTTACCCGAGAGACATCTATTCTTTCCGCTCCAAAGGCCAGGGCAAAAAAGGATGACAAGACGAACAATATAGTTACATGGGTCTCTTTATGTGTGCTCTTCAACCTAAAAAGATGACACAGTGACAATGATTCTCACACACACACACACACACTATGAAACCAATCAACTCTCTATAGAACATTGTTTTATGAACAAAAGAGAATGCTGCCTGTAGTGGTGCAGCACTTAACACTTAACACCCACTGTAGCTTTGCACCTGAGTATGACTTTGTAGCAAGGGTCTACTATTTGATTAAACCACACACCGCACACCACGTTTTGAAGGCAAAGTATGTTCAGAAAGTGAGAGATCACCATTTGTATCTCAGTTGGGTGTCTGTAACCCAGTTGGTAGAACAGTAGCCCATTAACCACAGGGTCAGTGGTTCGATTGCCAGTTCTCTTGGCTAGACGCTGAAGTAAAAAAGTGAAACCCCAAGTTGTCCCCAGTGTCTAGTGCTTACTTGGAAGTCATTTTGGATAAAAGCTAAATGGCTACCTGAAATTGTAAAATTCATCGGTAGTAAAACTAGTAGAAACGGATCAGTCAGGTGTAAATGAGAAGGATAAGAGTGAAGTTCTAGGAAGTGAAAAGGTGGCAGATGATGGACAAAATTTTAATTATTAGTCAGCTTTGTTTTTTTAAGTAAGGTTACCTGATCAGATTATACAGTGCAACTGGAAATTACCAGAAACAACAACAACAAAAAAGTTTTTATAGATTTTGTCATTCCAGAGTAAGACCTTGTGAGGCCCCTGACCTGACAGATGCAGGATGGCCAGTCCCCCTCTGCTTCCTCAATCACCAAATGCAACGTCCAACGCCCCCCCCGCCAGTTTTCTATTAATAACAGGTCAGTATGAGCAGGTTTTGACGAAGTTGGTGGTTTCATGCTGAATCATGTTAGCGGGGGTGCAGCTCAGCCAGTCTGACTTGACCAACTTGCAGAGATGTTGAGGGCCACTTAGTGCTCCTCCGCAGCCAAAAGGCAGTTTGTAACCATAACAACGCAGATGTCATTACATCCCACCACACACTCAACGCTTGCTATCCTGTCCACACTTACCGTGCTAAGTGTCTCACTCAGACACTTCAGTGTCTACTGCAATTTGAACAACTTGACTTTAACACATGCTATTTACACCACTGGTACAAATACCAGGTGAATATCCGTACGGTAGCAGTTTGCTGTTGGGTATCAATCTGTGATCGTAGTAACTGTAGAAATCTTTTATTACATCAGTTTAAGCATTGCATCAGTGGCTACAAGTGCAATTGATGTCTAATTTCACTGCAGTCAAACGGCCCAAGTGATTGTGTGACCTACAAGTACAAGAGCTGTTGAGATGTGTTGCACTACCAACTGAGTCTCCAAAGCGTTTCTGTGAAAAATGCACTTACTAAAGAAAATGTTTCATTTACTGATAACACTTTTGTTCATCTGGGCCCATATAAGCCCCTGAGTGTAGGAAATGACTCCTAACTGGCCATAAATTCTCAAAATGGTGCAATTTAGTTTCTACTTTTAGGAGTAGGAGTAAGAACAATATGTCAACATTCTAGACTTAGGAAATCCAAGTTTGAGTTTTAACTGGTGTTGTGGGAGTCATTGACAACAACTCTCATTAAACACATTGCCCCAAGGATGCAAGAATAAAAATGTCATCCCAGCATTAATGTCGTTGTGAAGGCAAATGATCAGGATGTAAATGCACACACGTGTACCCACACACAGAATGTATATGCACATGAGTTTGGGAGGAAGTTCTGAATGAGCAGATGGCATGTCAAAATGTTGAGACTAAGTCGACAGGGCAGGGTGAAGATAAGAGCAAGAGACAGACAGAGAGCAGGATTGTGACATCTCTGCTTCAATGGTTTAGTCCTGTATTTTGAGCATTCACATTCTCTTAGTTGTTGAAAGTGCTGTGACCCTATGGGATTCAGCTACCCAACCCTAACCGATGGGAGTGGTGATGTCAACAACATAATGCCAGATTCCTGGACCGAACCAAAAAGTATCCAACTTAAGTACCAACTTATTAACTCGCTGCTTGGGTTTGTCCATCAAACAGCTGCCCTTCAGAAAATAGAGTATAGGTGGGTGTAGTGTTTCAAGCAGGTTTACTCAGCCAGGTAGAGTAACTTCTAAAATAGCATGCGACAACTTCTCTGAAAATGTGTTGACATAAAGCTATGATCAGTACTTATTAATAACTGACGCTTAAATATTCTGATTTTTGTTTTAGAAATGAAGAAATAATATGTATAGTTCAAATATACAATAAATCACAAATGTTAACACACACATGGGCGACTGTTGCGCAGGAAGGTAGAGCAGTTGTCCACCAATGTCACACATAGTTGCTCCCAGTGAGTGTTGGCCAGCTGCATAGCAGCTCCCCCATCAGTGTGTGATTGTGAGTGTGAATGGGTGAATAAGAAGCAGTGTAAAGCGCTTTGAGTGCCAATAGGTAGAAAAGCGCTATATAAGTGCAGAACATTTACCATTAACATCTACAGGTCTGTGTATCACTAAATAAAAGACGTCATCTTGTGATATTTTGATATTTAAAAGTGCTTCAGAAGTGCTGCTAATAATTCTGTACTATTAAGTGAGTACAGCTGTAAGCAGGATGTTTCCATTGTGGTACAAACATAGATGTATGTACATGTTTGTATGTTTGTACATACATGTACAGTCTGTCCAGACATGCACAGTATGATAACAGTTGGGCTGGTGTCTCAGTAGGTGATTTGCTCTACCAGTCTCTATTTCTTAGCCTGCCCTCTCTTGGGCAAACTGGGACATGGCACTTCTTCAAGTACTTTCTTCCTTTAGTTGGGCAGATGCAGTGACCCACATTCTGCCAGTTGATTTGAACAGTTCATATTTACCCTTAAACTCAGAAGCAACACACTCTTCATATCAGGACAATGCTTTATATTCAAACAGGATATAGAGACATGAACTTACAAGAAGTATAATACACTCACTGCCCACTTTATTAGGTACATCTGTATAATCTAATACAATCCAATACAGCAGCTCTGCCATGAATTCTACTTTTACAAGGTTACTTTATCAGTTTTTAACTTGAGTGTCAGAAAGCTCATAATTCTACTCTCTGTTAATTATTGAGGTCATAGTGGGTAGTTTTGTCAGTCCTATTTAAAATGAATGAGAAAGCCAAAACTTTAGAACCTCTTCTCCTAATGCACTCCAGTATGACTCCACCACCCACTATGACACATATACAGCGGTATCAAAGGTTGATATGATAGACCTACAGTAACAGCACTTACACTCAAATGGCAGATGGTAACTGCCTTTGTGTTTTGATTTTTTTTTTCATGCGCACATGAAGTGGAGACTTTCCTGGAGACTTACACTAACCTCTAACCATATTCACTAACCATATCCTAACCTTAGCTCTTACTCCTCACCCTAATCTTAAACCAAATCCTCACAGCAAAACTCAACGATTTCCAGCATCTTGTCCCCATGAGACACACAGAGAATTTCCTCGTCGGAATTTCTGACTTGAACCTGCTTTTACTGCGATCCAATGAAATACCTATTTTTATTGAGGCTAGAGTTGAAATGTTGTCATATTATAAAAGTATCTGCTATACATCTCCCCCTGTTTCATTATTCTTACTGCCTTTAGACGTGGTAGCAGTAGGAGTCATATATATCTTCGTGGAGGAAAAATGTTCCAGACCACAGGAGAAAGCACTGAATATTTAACATTCGATACTTACATACGTGCAGTTTTTTTTAAGTGAGGGAAATGACTTTGAAATCAAAAATTGGCCAGATTTGTTCCTACTATGTTAACACTAATGAACTCCACATAAATAAATCCACACACACACAAACATTGCAAGTCATTTGAAGATATCCATGGTCTGTGTTTCTCCTCTCATTTGATGGTCTGCCAGGTGATGATGATGAGGACGATGAACACATGTGACAGCATCATGGATAACATGCACATACTCTGCACAGAACAACTGTCATGGAAATGATTTTAAGTTTGTTCTACTTGGAAACTGTAAGTTACACTGCTGCTTTGAAAATGTGAGTTAACTGAACTTGTGTTAAGTTTCAGTTAACTAATGATATTACGTTGACTCATCTTTTTAGTCAATAAAAAAACCTAAGACCTAAAACTTAAGTTTATATGTTTAGAGAACTCTTAGGAGTCCATCCAGTCAACTTATACTGTATATCAAGTTGGAAAAGTTTTAAAATTATCTGCAAATTAAAAGTTGAATGAACATAAAATTTGTAAAACCTGCAGATCCCTATACATTTTACATTGCTTTCCAATGGCCTTAGCTTAACAATACTGTTAGGTTATACTTAACAATACTATTCTAAAACTTTATTAATATCTGTGACCAATATCTATTGAGAGGACTAAATGACTTCTGGGGCCCTTTAGCCAATAGCCTGCATTTTGATGCCACATCTTACTTTGGAAACTGCAAATGAACAACCAAAATCTATCAGTTTGACCCTGAAGGCCTGCGATTCATGATTAACTAGCATTACATTGTCTGGTTTGATGTCTGCATGCAGCAGACTGATGCTGTATGATGACTCGAATCTCAGACAAGCAAAGTGGGTTTCTTTTTCTTCTTTTCAAAGATTCATAAAGACTTTGTTTAAGCATTTCCAAAGCTGTCACACGAAGCCTTTTGTGCATGAAGGATTCAAAAAATGTTGCCCTTGCTTTTAAGCAGGTACTTCATTTTTACCTCCGCATGTTTAGAGGTTTTTCTTACTGTCTTGATAGCCACATTGACCGTTGTGTCAAGATTCAAAACCTAATCTTAATATTATACCTATTTCCTAATTATATTTCTCGTTGAAAGACTCTTTGTTCACTGTCACTCCATGATATATAGTAATTTACATTTAGCTTTGCCAAGCCAGTAACAATAAATTTATGATTAAGATGTAAAGCTACAATATGCAACTTACTCTCAGTGAAAGAAAACTTAAAGTCTCTTTTTAATCTACAGGTCTCAGGATTTCAAAGACACATTGACTTTCCGCAAATTTTTCGTGGATAAATAGTTGCCATAATATACAGATAGACAGTAAAATAATGTTTTTGCAAAATTTTATTGGACTTGAATCAAACATCATAAAATCACTTATAAAACTGTATTATTCAGGTTTCTTGACATTAGTTGAGACAGATATTGGATTTGTACCCTGTAGCCAAAAGCCTGCATTTTGGTGCCACATTTTAAAGTCAGTCTCTTTCCATGGTCAAGGTTTATGGTTTTAAGTCAGTGTCTTCTTCACATAAAGGTAAGAAAGAGCCATCAGGATCTCCTGGGCTCATCCCGAGTGGTATCCTGATAAGGGATCACAGTGTGGTCCCTATTTTGGGGGAGTGGTGATAATTTACACTTATAAAGTCAACGGTCCAGTGCCCATGTGCATTTACATGTCACAGGAGAACAGACTTTGTAATACAGAAAAGTGGATTTAAGTGGGAAAAGGCAGGGGGTGTGCTCTCTTTTCTCTGGGAAAAAGGTTAAAGGTCAGTTTGTTGCAGGAGTCTGTCTCTGCAGCCTTGTGTGTACATTACACAGGAAAGACAAACTCAACTAATGGTGATTGTGTTGAAGGACAAACTTGTAGGTTTATGTAGGCCTATGTATTTTAAAAAAAGACAATTTATTCCACACTACTTTGTGTGAGTCCAATGGACGGATAAACAGATCCGGGGAAGGGAAGTAGGTTGGATGTTTATCAGCTCTGAGCTTAGCTTAAACTCTCTGCCAAGACCACTGTTTGGCATGCAAGGAATTCTGGCATAACTATCAGCTAGTGTCCTCGATATAACGTGCGGTGGGAGAACAACTTGAGCTATGAGCCAGACATGTCAAGTTGATAACTTTTGTGTTAGGCATTCTTTTTCCATAACATTAATATTTTACAGTTATAAATGGTAAATGGTCTGCACTTATATAGCGCTTTTCTACCTATTGGCATTCAAAGTGCTTTACAGTGCTTCCTATTCACCCATTCACACTCACAATCACACACACATTCATACACCGATGGGGGAGCTGCTATGCAGCTGGCCAACACTCACCGGGAGCAACTAAGTTGGGGTTCAGTGTCTTGCTCAAGGACACTTCGACATGTAACCAGAGGAGCTGGGGATTGAACCAACAACTGTGAGATTGGTGGACAACCGCTCTATCTTGCTGCGCTTTTGAATATCAAAAAGTGAATTTTAAAATTTGCGAGTGTCTAATTATTCTTTGAAGTGACAGTTTAAATGCTGTTTCATTATCTTGCTCATGTAATAAGCAGAAAGTTCAGGGTCACCACAGCGGATCATTGTCTGCATGTTGATTTGGCAGGTTTTTACGCTGGATGCCCTTCCTGACACAACCCTCCCCAATTTCTACGGGGCTTGGACCAGCACTGCACAGCCGGGGGGAATGGGCTGTTAGGGGTTCAGTGTCTTGGCCAAAATGTAACAATATTTAACAATAAAAATTAAAAAAAAAAAAAAACTTCCAACCTCATAGTTTGTATTTTAATCCTTGAGGTTTCCTCACTCCTAGAACCATGCAGACACATCCACTTACAGCGTCACTCACTTGTAAATATTTAAGTAAAATCACCTACCTTTTGTCCACTGGTGTGTGTGACAGCCTCTTCAGACAGGCAGACTGTGCCCTGTGTTGTTGCCTGCTCATTTATAAACCGGGTTCCCTTCACATCCCAGTCTTACTGGTCCCCAGGGTCAAAGAGTCAACTATTTCCTGACACAGAGCCAAGACAGCTGACAAATTAATTTTTTTCTTGCTGACAGGTACAAAAAAGTCTATTGATCCCCCTACAAGCCTGCACATAAGGGTAACAGCAGGAACAAAAGCAGCGTGGTCAAATGAACAAGTTCCTGCTGTTTGTGTTTTGGAATCTCCAAGGAAACCCCCAGTTACACAACGACAGAGCGGCTTTTCTTGTTCCATATTAACCAGGTGTCCCATTTTGCAGACCTGAGCTTGGAAGCATTGCTTGCTGACATCAAGCTATTTTAGATAATTAGCCCAATACTGATTGTCCAAAAATGTTTAATCCCATCACCCCTTCATGTTCTTTGGATTACTATTATATAACAACAATCCCTGTCTTTTTCTGTGTCTCCTAGTGGGATATGGGAGAAGGGCTTGGAACTTAAAACAAATTCAATTTTTAATAGAGAAAAGTCGAATGAAGTCAAAGCTCTGTCCTGACATTTTTTTATTAAATATTTATAAAAAAAATTATTTAATTCATGATAAGAATAAAACTGTATATACCTTACTGCTAAAACTGATTACATGCATGTATTTGAACTGCAGGAGAAAACTCTCACAGGCGCAGAGAAAACATGCAAACTCCACATTGAAAGACCACAGCCAGCAGGTAAATTCAGTTTGAAACAGAACTTGTGCAGCATATACACTTGAATTTGCTTAAGAACGTACAAATCCTTTTCAAATGCTTCTCCGTGGTTTTGACCTCAACAAGTCTAGTGTTTCTGTTGTTTGTGATAGTGTTTGAATGTCGAGGAACAGAGATATGTGAAGCTGTCTCATTCATTCCACATTGTTTCCCCACGGCCCCAGCAGCAGTGTGGTAATTGCGGCAGGAGCTTTTCACTTTGGTTCTGTCAGCTGCGGTTCTGCAATTTTGTTTCATTGAGCAGGTTTTTTTTAAGAGTTTTAATGTTGGTGAAACTTTACTGGTGCCAGCTGAACATGGGCCATCTGAGCTTTTCATTGATCCTTTGAATCTTATAATTTCACTGGATGTGATGAAGTGTTCAACTGTTGGCTCCTCAAGTTGGCTGTTTTTTATCATCAGACAGGCTGATGACAAATAAGTGGTGGCTTTGGGATTCCTGGAAAAGTGTCTCATGGTAATAAAACGATGCCCCAGGGCTTGGTTGGCGGTCATTCTTTTCGCAGCATCCAATTGTAGTACATGTTTAAGGAAACTTAAAAAAGCCTTCGTGTCCTCACGCTCACAACGACTTTTTACCTTTGGCCGAGCTTTTGTCAGGTCGTCAAGACTGCTGAACACAACAGAAGTGGTGCTCTGACTACACGTGGGTGATGTTACACACATGATTTCATCTGATGTCCTCGGCCTCCATGAAGCACTAGGGGAGTCTGTAGCTTTCTTAAAATAGAACGTGGTTTTCACTCCTGAATCTAACAGGTGATCTTCAGGCTGACCATGAATCTGTGTAATGACTTGCATGACCTCAAATGCAAATTCTCCAACATACAGGTTCTGGCCAATGTACATGTAGGCTACAACACAGCCAAGACTCCACATGTCTATTGCCTCATTCAATGGAAGGCCGAGGAAAACCTCAGGGGCCCTGTAGCAAATGGCCTGCACTGTCATACATTGTCGTAATTTGTTAATTGGACAGGCCAAACCAAAATCAATGAGTTTGATCCTGAGGGGCTGTGACTCGTGATTGACCAACATGACATTGTCTGGTTTGATGTCTGCATGCACCACACCTATGCTCCTGAGAGCTTTCACAGCCACCAGCATTTGCTGTGTGATGACCCGAATTTCAGACAAATGCAGTGGTTTGAATTTTCTTTTTTTTATGAACTGCCATATACTAAGGTCCAGCAATTCAAATGCCAAACACATACATCCTTTGTACATAAAATGCTCTGCAAATTTGACCAAGTTGCTCTTATCGTGGTCAAGCTCCCTGAGTTTTTTAAGTATGGCCACTTCTCTTCTTCCTACCCAGTCATCACGATTCTTCACAATCTTCACAGCAATCTCTTCATTGGTGTCTAATTTCATGCATTTGACCACCTTCCCAAAACCTCCCTGTCCCAGGATAGTCTCAATCTGGTACTTGCCCGATTTACCAGACTGAATTTCATTTTCATTTATCAAGATATCTCCTCTTTTTATTTTAGGAATTGATCTTGATGCATCTTTTTCTGAAAGTTTTTTGTCTTTAACTGAACCCATTATTTTCAAACTTAATGTGTTATTTGTTAGTGATGACTGCTAAAAGAACCTATAATTGACATAGACTAAGGCAATTTAAAAATATTGACGCAACTAGGAGATGACATCACAGGGGCCTTGTGGATCAATGGGTAGAGCACCTGGAATAGAGAAGACAGGGGATCCAATCCCACCCCACCAGGTCTGGCTCCACCCAGCCACCAAGGGCCACATTGGTGATGACATCACAACAGCTTTGATCTGTGACATCACTAATCACCTTAGCAACAACTCTGTGAATGTTCTATTGGTTGGGTGAAAAGAATAGAAGGGCGGCCATAGGATCCAAATTTAACAAGCTCAAACTGAGTGGTGGAAAAATTGAAGCTTAATGAAAAAAAATGTTGAGACTTAGTGTTAATATTATCCACATAGTGATTTAGAATTATATTTATTTTAACAGTATTTGGCTATTACAAATGTTTCTTCAAAAGAAATAATGAAAGTTTAATTTATAAAAGGGGAATGCAAAGCTTAGCTCTTTTGAAATTATTATTTTACTATACCTTTTTTTATATACACAACACGACCAGTTTTGTTTTGATGATATGTTAGGTTTATGGTTAAATTGGCATACATTAAAACTGCATGAAGAGCATGGAGATGTGACCCTATAAACCCAAATTCTTAAAACCACACAATGCTGTTTTAATTAAAATTGTATAAATCATTAAATAGATAATGGTAATTACAAAGGAAGTAAATAAATAAATAGGTGCAGCAATACATAGCTATATAAACATCAGTGTGACCATGTGTGATCACTATATAGCAGCCTGGGTTTCACTTGGTATTGGATCAAAAAGGAGAGAAAGTTGCACATCACTATGAGACAGTTATTACCTGTAAAAGATTTTCAACACTAAACTTGTCACATTGTCCAATTGTCACTTTGTGACTCTGATTAGTAGGAAAGTGTATACAAATTGATGGAATGCCCTAACCATTAACCAAAGAAATTTATTAAAGTGAAATAAAATGTGTCACCTTGGAAAATCTATCAACTACGGTGAGTATGGCGGTGTTACCTTTGGAGAGAGGTAGACCGGTGACGAAATCAATAGAGATGTGTGACCAGGGGTCTCTTAGGCACAGGAAGGGGTCGGAGGTGCTGTTATCAGGGTGTTTTGCATTGAGCTCAGACTGGACTTGCAGCCACATATTCCTTGATGTCCTGGGACATAGTCAGCCAACAGAAATGCTGTCGGACAACAAAACAAGTGCGGGAAAAGCCTGGGTGACATGTTAAGCGGGATAACCGACACCAATTCATTACTTTAGATTCGATTTCCAGGCATGCAGCCCCCAGCCTGGCAGAGGGCAGTAGAATTGGTTCTTCTGAATCATCAGCAAATTGTCGGTACAAAGCCAACTGCCTTTCTGTGTTTGGGACCTGGGCTATAGGACAAGACAAAGTTAAAACGATCAAAGAACAGGGTCCAGCAGACCTGACGAGGGTTCAGTCCCTTAGCAGAATGGCGATACTCCAGATTCCTATGGTCTGTGAAACCAAAAACTGTTGCTCTGCCCCCTCTAACCAGTGTCGGCATTCTTCCAAAGTGAATTTGATGGCCAGTAACCCACGGTCTGCAATACTATAGTTCTTAATTATATATTATTAAGGTTATAATTTTTTTTTTTACAAAGCCAAAACAGTAGAGAGCTCAATTTGTTTATATAGAGACCAGTGGACTTAAACATTTGCAAGCCATGTGGATGCTGTTCCAGGAAGGAGAGGAGACTACACTGCTGTCACCAAAACCACTGTCTTCATGTTATCACTAGGTGGCCATCCGTAGATTGAAAAGTTGCTAAGTAAAGAAGGGTCTTGCTGTTTAACACTAAACAAGAGTCAAGAAGTATCAAAGAGACAATACATGTTTGTCTTATTTTAGTTGTTCATTTCATTTGTTATTGTGTTTTGCATACTTACATTTTAAAAAATATTTTATTGTACATATTTTAACTCGTTGTTTTTATTGGATAATTTGTTGTGCAATAATTGTTTTATTGCATGTATTCCATGTAAAGAAGAGGATTGTTAATGGCAGATAAGATGGAAAACTAACAAAAAAAACATTTAGAACAAACATTTAGATCAGGCTGTGTGGATAAGCTCCGTGTACACAATGTGTGAGAGACAGCAACTTGCACACAAGCCAAGAGGTCAGGAAGCACGAAAGCCATTGTTGATGCAACACCAAATGACTTTCTACCACAACTCTACAGCTAGTGTGAAGTAAATCGTCAAGTCGTAGGCCCATCATCATTTGCTGTGGCATGTATGGTAACTGCTTGTGTCAGGCTTGAGTTATCCTCAAATGCTCGTGCATGCTCAGCCCCAAGGTCAACAAAACCTTCCTGAAGACAAGGTAGCAGGCCGGCAGCCTCAGGAGGAAGTTGGTCACCTTGGCAGGAAGTTGCCTTCTTGGTTGGAAATGTTTTACTACTCATCGAAGCAGCTTCTTCAGTCTGGGGGTAGTGGGCTAGGAGACCCAGATATATCCTCTAGTAAAGGCCTTGTTTCTCACTTGGCCTAGATAGGTTTGTTAGGTAGATGGTAGTCTTAAGAATAATAAAATTATGAAATAGCACTTGCTAATTAATTTTTTTATTGATTCAGCCTTTTAATTAATATTTTTTACAAGCTGACTTCAGCAAGTTTTGATCAGGTGTTGAATATAACTGCAGTTATTTTTAATTGTTTTAGCTAAGTACAGTACAGTAGAACTCCACTACCCACTATGACATCACTAATAAACAGAGCGTAGCATTACCACCTTTCTGACTGTTTCAATAACAAAACAGAAATTGTAACATCGTAACAGAAGAATTTGTAGCAAAACTGCTGTATTAGATTGCATTAGATTGTACAAGTGTACCTAAAAAGTAGCCAGTGAGTGTGTATATATGTTATTTTCTATTACCTTTTAAAGTTTCATCTTACTCAAAATTATCTTTACTTCTTTGTCGCTCTGGCTCACCTACAAACTTCCGGTCGAGCTTCACAGACGCCATCTTGTCTGCAGCCAGGTCCACCTTCTTGTTAGTCCGCCATCTTTTTTTAAAATTTTTTTATTTTTTTGCTGTGCGCGCTCTCGCGGAGCGTATGCACTTTTTGGCCGGGGCAGGCAGGCAAAGCAGTCTCCGCCCACTGGGTAGCCGCAACGACGTTTCAACATTTGATTCTCTAATTTGAAATATATAAATATGATTAATTGTTATTTACTTTTAAACAAACATATTTATTGTATGTGATACATTTGAAGTAAATTCGTCATCTCGATATAGAAAGGAGTTGTGCTTTTTTTTTACGCGGGAGGTCAAAGGTTACAAAGAAAATGGCTGAATACACTGGAGTTGCAGTCACAATGCTATGAGCCGCCGGGCAGCACAGTTATATTTGGATGTTTAGGTGTGTGGCGACTGCTGCAAACATAGTGGGCTGGTTATCGTCACTATAACGACTGCTAACGTTAGTCATGGCTGACTTTTGTTTAAGGACACGTTCATTGCCGTTGGAATAAAGCACATATGAATCACTCGTCTGCGGAGGATACTGAAGTTAACGTTACATTATTTCGCGTCGCTGTACGGTAGAGGAGCCCTTTGTTCAGTTTTTGCAGTCTGACCGATGTAGGAGCTTGTTGAACACGACCGTTGAACATCACGGAGCAGTGTTCCGGCATGTTGAAACTTCAGTCAACACAGAATAACGACAAACGAAGATGAACAGGAAGAAGGATAAAGGATTTGAGAGTCCGCGTCCATTTAAATTATAAGTACTTTTTAAATACAATTTCCTCATTGTTAGCTTGAAGGTGAAACATTGGTTTCAGTTCACGTCTGACAAGGCGATGATACCGTCAGTTTAAAATTGCGTGCTGTTGCCTTGGGATGCAGACTTAACGTTACACAGACAAAACACTTTGGAAGTATTTGAAAAGAAGCAGGATATGAGTAAGTTAAAACCTCAGTCCAGTTTTACATCTCGTGTTGACGTTGTTTTTCTGTCATTGCTTTTACGACCCACCAGGTGGTGTGCATCAACAACATCAACTTCCAGAGAAAGTCTGTCATTGTGAGTATTAAACCACATTTGCATCCTCAACAGCACTGTGCTCATATGTAATACAAACAGCTGACTGCAATATAGACCGTGAGAAGTGACTTCTTGTTAGTGGTGTTCTTTTTTTTTTCATCTGGTTATACATTACATTATTTCCATTGAAACAGGGGAAGCCTAAGCCATCTGCAAAGACTTTGTTGCCATGATAAAACTGACACAGATGTTTGGGATGAACCCTTCTCTGCAACTTATTTTCCAGTTGTAATCCAGACCATGATAGTGTTGACAAATGCATTTCTCCAACACCTTCCTCTCTGTTGCATTCCGTAGGGTTTTGTTGAGCTGACCATTTTCCCCACCGTGGTCAATTTGAACAGGATCAAGCTTAACAGCAAGCAGTGCCGCATTTACAGGGTTCGAGTCAATGAACTTGAGGCCCCGTTTATTTACAATGACCCCACGCTGGAAGTGTGCCACCATGAGTCCAAGCAGTGAGTGAACATGCACTAAACTAAATTAAGTTAGTAAATTGTGCGTTTAGTAAAAAAAAATGGTATGAAAAAGATTTATTTTATCTCCAAACATATAGTTATCAATAATATTGTCTGTTGACTTTGCGAGGAGTAGTGTGGTGGCAATGTGATCACTTTGAACCAATAGTTTATGTTTGTCTGTGCAGGAGAAACCTCAATTATTTCTCCAGTGCTTATACAGCAGCAGTGAGTGCTGTGGACCCTGATGCAGGACATGGTGAGCTAGTCATCAAAGTTCCCTCCGAGCTCTGGAAACAGGGAGATGGTAAGACATGGATTACTAAGTTTTTATAGATGAAGTGCATGTTATGGCTGTCTGCAGAAATCGAACCTAATCGAAGCCATCAGTTTATATCTAATACACCGATGTTTCTGTGTTTTGTGTCTCCAGATTTGAAAGTTTTAAAGGTTTATATAGAATTTTCCTTGGACCAACCAAAGGGGGGTCTCCACTTTGTTGTTCCTGATGTGGAAGGCAGCATGGCGGAGAGAGGAGCTCATGTTTTTTCCTTTGGCTACCAAAACTCCACCAGGTACTACTTTTTTTTTTCGGGTTTGTTTGTTTTTATCTTGTTGCTGATGTAAAAAAAAACCAAAAACTTGTTTTTGTTTTTTTTACACCCCATTGAAATATTCAGTTCAGATTTCCAGCAATTTTAAACCACTGCTATATGTCAGTCCCCCCAGGATTTCGCGGGTCTGTTTTGGGGGATTGTTATGGACTAAATTACCTAATTTTGCAGCGTTTTTTCAAAAATACTTTTTTATTGTCACACATACACACATTTGCACACACACATGCACACAGGTGTCATGCATGCAGGCAGTGCACACCTTGTTTGCATGACACTTATGTCTAGGTGGGATTTGTAGGAAATAAAATAGTTTCTGCAGAATTCACACATTGGTTGGCTTTTGTGTTAATTGTTGTGATTGCAACATTGCAGATTCTTAACTTGCTTGCATTCCACAAAAGCTACACTTGATTAGCTCTTTAGCGTGACAGTTAGCTTCTTGTCAAATAATTGAACCTTTTAGTTATTGGTTATGTTGGTCCTTTCAGCTCTTTACTCACTTTATCAACTGAAACAAACGCATTGACTTGGCATGATTTTAACTGCCAATAGTTGCGTGTGTTTAGCAGTTGTTTGTAGCTAGTTTTTTTTAAGCAGTTTTTTGTGCACAGTTAGCCTTTAAAGATTTTAGCTTTGACTGTTCACTGTTCCAGCACAAGTACAGGGTGCTAGCACTAGAATTCTAACAGACTGCAGCCACTCTGAAAACCTACCCAAACATGTCATCCATTGCATGTATTAGTAGATAAGACCCCCGTGTTTTGTGTCCTTATGGCCATTAAAGAAATGATGACCTGGCATAAACAATTTCTAGGTGCAAAGCATTAAAAAGTATCCAACTGAAACCTGAATCTTAGATTTCTAACCTCCTTAAACCACCTGGTGCATAATAACATAGAGCTTCAGAAATGTATTGTAGGACATTACCATGTAACAACATTGACTTATGTGTTTTTGTGTGCGTTTACTGTAGCCTCTGCCCACAATAGCAGAGAATAAGAACCTAGTACAATGACTGTTTTCTGTTTTGAGCCTGTGCTTAAAGCTTATGCTGTTGTTTTCTTGCCCAGATTCTGGTTCCCCTGCGTAGACTCTTACTCAGAGCTATGTACGTGGAAGCTAGAGTTCACCGTGGATGCCTCCATGGTGGCAGTGTCCTGTGGTGATCTTGTAGAAACCATCTACACCCATGACATGAGAAAGAAGACCTTCCACTACGTCCTCCCCATCCCCACTGCAGCACCAAACATCTCCCTTGCTGTGGGGCCCTTTGAAATCCTTGTAGACCCCTACATGCATGAGGTGGGTTAAAATGAAGATGCTGTGTTTTGTTGTTGTCAAGTTTATTGAAAAGAAATGAGATGGATTGATTATAAATGTAGTTGCACCTGTTAAAGGATATAGTGTCTGACCAACAACTATAAGCAGTGTTTGACTAAGTTGATAGTTGTCAGACAAATGATTTAAAAAGTCATCCTTCACGGCAACACAGCAGCTTTCACAGATCCAAAGAAAGCAGACAGTTGTTGCCATCATCGTGTTCTAATGGTCACAAATACGAATAGTAAGAGGAAAGTGACAGAACAGGTCTGTTCAAGTCTGTGTATTATACAAAGGGTCACTAGATGTCTATAAGCACAAGGTGGCAGTATTGAAGTTCAGGTTTCCTTCACTCCAAAGTGCCTTTTAGAGGTATTAGATCATTGTGCTGTTACAGTAGCAAACCAAATCATTGGATGAATTCAGTGAGATAATGGTAGATCTAGTGACACCTGGACTGTGTAAAGTGTGGAGCAAAAAATACACAGCTGCATTACGGCTGCATTATTGTGGGTAAAATATCAATTACAATTTTGTGCATTTGGAGTTTAATTTACAGTATTCTCTCACATTTCTTGAGCTTTACATGTGGTCTTTTTGAAAAACAAACCATATGATCATCATGGAAGTAGTACTGTCTAAATTATGCTAAACGTAAACCTCGTCAGCTCAGTTACCAGAGCTTCAAATAAATTGTTGTTCTCTGTGTCTCAACACAGTTCAAGTGCCAGTATAGATAACAACAGAATGCAGCTTTAACCAGCAATTAACCTGCATTGTGGTGTATTTTATCAGGTTTCTTTTCAGTGATTGTTAAATTGTAAAGTTTGTTTGCAGCAAAAGCTTTGTTCTTGAACAGTACCTGCTATTCATAACTGATTAATGAGTCATTTGCAAATAATTGCAAAATGAGGATTTACTTTTTTCTGTTTTGTAAATGGATTATTGTTTTAGTTTTTAGTATAGACATTATTCACTTTTCCCTTGTTTTTTGCCGTTTACATTTGGTATCTGCTATACCTAATTACTAACTGTGGCATTGTGCTTCATGTTGTCTCTCTCAGGTAACCCACTTCTGCCTGCCCCAGCTGCTGCCACTGCTCAAACACTCCATGTCCTACCTGCATGAAATCTTTGAGTTTTATGAAGAAATCCTGACATGCCGCTACCCTTATTCCTGCTTTAAAACTGTGTTTGTGGACGAGACTTATGTACAAGTGTCCTCCTATGCCTCCATGAGCATCTTCAGGTAAGCAGGAGATAATATGTTTCCCTGGTTCTCTGACCCTTGAGGTTAGGATGGGATTTGAAGAAATCATGTACTCATGCAAATGTTTTTTAAAAGTCAGCGATATAAATTTGAGCTTTATTCCATTAGGATAATTATATTGTAATGGATGCAGTTTAGTCATGCTCTACTCACTTGCTCAATCAGTTGCTCCTGTTTTCCAGCACCAACCTGCTGCACAGTGCCACGATAATTGACCAGACCCCACAGACCCGCCGCTGTCTGGCCCAGGCCTTGGCCCAGCAGTTCTTTGGCTGTTTCATTTCAAGGATGTCATGGTGAGTCTCAACACTGTTTTGACACTGTACTGAAGTCCAGTCTGAGACACTAGGTCTACTACAGAAAACTGTTGTTATCTACTGAAAGTTGTCTTCTGCAATCTGCAGTGTCAATCAGTCAGTACAGTGTCTGCATTACAGTATGTGGGGGATTTTTCTGCTTCTCTGTTACCCTCTGTCCAGACCTTCAAGAATATACTTGCTTTTAACTTTGTGTGTGTGTCATGGCTACCTTGTCTATCCTGTGTTCGTTTGGTTCTTTACTTTTGCATGTCATCAGAAATTAACACTGCTCATATACAAGATGCAAATTAGCAAATGACCAGTGTAGGGAAGTTTCAGTATCAGAACCCAAATAACAACTTTAAATTGCCCCAACAGTGGTGGAAAGTTTTGAAGCGAAAACCACTGATTTTGATCTCAACATGATGTCTTCACGGTTATGGTGACCTCAAGAAAAACGTTCTGTTTTTACCAAAAGGTGGTTATAATTACCTCTAGGCCCTAATCTCTCCCACTTGTGTATTAAATTAAATACTCTAGATAAATTCAAAGTACAAAAAAGATCAACGACTTTCGGTTTGTCCCTTCAGGGGTCGCCACAGCCAAACATAGTCTGCACGTTGATTTGGCATTAGTTTTTACTCCAGATGCCCTTCATGCCGCAACCCTCCAATTTTATCCGGGCCCAGGACCGGCACCAGGGTGGCCCTTGGTGGCTGGGCAGGCCCGCACCTGGTGGGGTGGGAATTGAACCCACGGCCTCCTGCATTCCAACCTAATGTTCAACGACTGAGGCACAAGGCCCCCAGATAAATTCAAAGTACACTGGAAAGTATTTGAACAATGATGCCAGTGATGCAGCTGTGGTCTACAACTATTTGTTGGTAAAAAGCAGGTATACCAAGACTTTTAGTCTCATAATATTCTGATAGTAGTAGTAGTATGTAGGAGTGACCCTCATTCAAAAACCCTTATTGTTAGGCTGTGAGACACCAAGCTAACCATTGGCCATCGGCAAACATTCTTCGTCCTAATATTTGCAGTGTGTCCCACACAATCTGTACTAGTCTGAATCCCATCAGTGATGGTTCAGCTTAGCAAAGCAGTGCATAAGTAATAACTATGGTAATATCAGACATAACCTTGTTTAAAAGTACTTACCAATCTGTGGTAAGCGAGTAAGAGTGGTATGCAACTTGTAAGTTAACTTTGCTTTGCTTATATTTTGTATAGTCATGGTCCCAGGTCTTCTGCTTTCTCTACTCTAAGAAAGGAATTATATACTGTAGCTTTAAGTAAATGGTTCATATTGAAACAAGACCTGGATGGATTCAGATGCATTCACTATAGACTGTCATCTATGTCTGTGCCATTTTTTTTTTCCCCCTTGAAATGCATGTCTGAAACTATGGCTGGATCATAGAACCTGTTTCCAGTCAAGTGGAACACCAAAGCTGTTTGTATTATTCATCATGTCTCCCCTCTCTGTGACAGCAGGCCACCCTCAGATTTGGTCATTTGGGACAGATATAAATTCCTTCACCTTTGAATGTCATCAGTCAGCATGGTGTATGAACTCAGCAGTTTGAAGCAGTCTTTGACTTTGAGTATCGCAGTCTTTGACTTTGAGCATCACAGTTAGTGGTGTTATGGATTCTTCTATGGATCAGCATTACCCAGATTTGTATGTAATGGAAAAGTGCTGTCAGTATTGTTTGGAAGCATACTCAAATCAAGTACAAACCACTTTCTGTGGAGTCCAGGCTCTCAGCCATTTCCGTTTGTATTTCAGAAGTGTGGTAACATTTAGCCCTCAGACCTACTCACATAAGGCTGGTGATGAGAGATTTGCTACAGAAGTGAGCTGTTCTGTCAGTAGGAGTCAGAAGTTGGACCAGCACCAGTGCTGGTCCAACTAAATGACACCGTATGTGTTCACAGTATGATGGATCACTGTGTTACTGCATTGGCCAATGTGGTGTGTGTGCGTGTGTGTGTGTGAGAGACAGAGAGACTGGGTGAATAGTTTGGGGGGCTCATCAACGGGACTTGAACACTGCACTGTAGATGAATAATTGTTGGGTGTCCTTTCTTTATATTCTCTGATCCATTTTTCTCTTTGACATCTAAACACACACACATCGCATGTGAGGCCCTGGTTTTCACGTATTGTCGAGCTGGCTAGTGTTGTGTTAGCAAAGTCACAGAAGAAGTTTGTCACATCTCTGATTTTCAGCAAACCTGCTGTAATTGAAAACAGACCACACTCAGTAGCCAGTCAGGCTATAGAAGCTTCTTTTTTCTCACTAAATGGTTAGGTGCTTTAGAAAGCAAGACCTTGGATGTTTTGACTTTACATCATATGTCTGTCTGAAAGAAGAAAAAATGTTTTTCTTGTGAATGAACGGCTTGAGACTTGACCTATGGCTGCTAATGCTGTTTTAGAGCGTCATCATTTTTCAAGCCTGACTGTGGAGCTCCCTTTCAAGCTGGATTTCATAGGGGTGAAGTACCAAGAAGTAAAGGGAATTTACTTCAGAGTACAATAGTTCTTATACAGTGCCTTGCAAAAGTCTTAAAACCCCTTGACATTTTCCACATTTTGCCAAGTCACAACCCCAATTGTAAATGTATTATATTGGGATTTTATGTGACAAACCTACACAAAGTGGCACATAATTGTGAAGTGACAGGAAAATTAAAAATTAAAAAGCCCAACTTAGTTGCTGCCGTTGATTGTTGGCCAGCTGCATAGCAGCTCCCCCATCGGTGTATGAGTTTGTGTATGAGTCTGAATGGGTGAATGAGAAGCAGTGTAAAGCTTTATGGGTATGTCTGTTCCAGCTTTGCAGATCTAGAGAGTGAAACTTTTGCCTGTTCTTCTTTGCAAAATAGCTCAAGTTCAGTCAGGTGGATGGAGAGCATCTGTGAACAGCAGTCTTGCCACGGATTCTCAATTGGATTTAGATCTGGACTTTGAATGGGTCATTCTAACATATGAATATGTTCAAGCAACCTACTAAAGCTGAATCTGCATATTGTGTTTTTTATTTTGCAAGCTGTTAAATCCAGGCTGATGCAATTATGAGCGTTGTGATGCTAAGTTGCTATTAGCAAACACCCTCAGGCTAAAACCCATTATTACAGAGTGTTGAAGCATCTCAAGGGTTGGCTCTAATTCTTCTAAAGTGTTCCACTTTCAATGAGTAAAATGGTGGGGTAAAATGATTGAAAAGGTCATACTAAAAGGTATTTAATAATCAAACTCCTGGTTTTCAGTCGGTCCCAATTGTAAGTAATTTATTTGGGCCTGACTGTTGAGTAGCTTCACAGTTATTGGTCTCTGTAAATCTCATGCTAAACAGAGCCTCTGAAGTGATGATTGCAAAAGTCTATTCACTTTAGTCAGTGAGTGAAACTGGAGCTCATTTTGACTATTCATTCTTTTTGAAAAAGCTGGACAGATATAAATCTTGAAGGGGATTTAGTTCTTGTTGTAATGCATTTTACTTTGTGAGCTTGCAGTGATATGATCTGTTGTTTGAAAAGGGCCGATGAGTGGGTGTTGAAGGGGATCTCGGGTTACATCTATGGCCTCTACCTAAAGAAAACCTTTGGAGTCAATGAGTATCGGCACTGGATCAAAGAGGTAACAGTGCTCTTTTCAAATGTTTGTTCTCTGTTTATCTTGTCATTTCACAGGGATCCCCCAGGACTGTGGTTAGCAGAGCTTGCACTAGGTGCCCAGTTTCTACAGGGATTTATTTTCCACACAGTTTGTGTCTATTTTCCAAACCTTTATTATTGAAGATTTTCTTTATTTCTGACACGTTGATTTGCTGCTGATTACACTCTAGAGCTTGCAGCGTTAAATCAGTCGATACAACTTTTCCTGATGGAGCTTTACTGATGCAGCTCCACTTCATACTGTACTAATATTTGTTTAAACAATACAGTATGAAGTGTACATGTAGCTTTTTGGATTTGCTGTGTAATGTCATTTTCCCTAAACCTTAATTTTGACTTTGAGTTTTGGTTCTGTTGTTGAACAGGAGCTGGACAAGATTGTGGAATACGAGCTAAAAATGGGAGGGGTTCTGTTGCACCCAACCTTCGGTGGAGGGAAAGAGAAAGACAAGTAAAGCACTTTTTTCAATTTCAACCTTAATGCACCAACCACAGTAATTTAATTGTAATTAGCTCCCATAAATATAGGAAAATAATAATTGAATTGCAAATTAGAGTAATATCGTGATTGTGATTCAACGTGATTGTTTTTTCGTGGTTTCCTCCTCTTTTTTTTGTTTCAAAAAAGTTCTAAAGGCACTGACTAGCCACACATGAATGTCAGCAAATACCTGGCTCAACGGACCCAAGTAGCATTTGGGGGCTGCATTATGAGACATGTTTTTATTTATAATTTGTCAAACACTTTTTCCAGAACCTTTTTCGAGTCACGCATCCTCTTGTTTGGAATCAAGATGTATCCTAACCACTGCCTCAACTGTTTCTCTTTGACATTGTGAACAGGGTTTTTTTTTTATTATTTTTTTGGTTATGTTAGCAGCACTGCCGTTAAACTTGTTTGTTTCTTAAGCTTTCATTCACCTTTAATTACTTTCTCTGCAGGCGGTTAATGGCAGATTTCTGCATGTGAGGCTTGCAGGAATGCCTGCATTGTTCCCTGCATTATTGTAGCATTAAAAAAGAATTTTAATTACAGCTTTTAGAATTGAGAAAATTGCATTCTTTTAAATTGCGATTTGAAAACAATTAATAATTTTGCCGTAGTTTTAACGTTTGAGAAGTTACAACAAGTAGTAACAAGTAACTATTGCTCTGCGCTGTTTTTTCTGCAGTCCCACTCCCCACCTACACTTCTCTATAAAGCACCCCCACACATTGTCGTGGGAGTACTACAAGATGTTTCAGTGCAAGGCCCACCTGGTGATGAGGTTGATAGAAAACAGGATCAGCATGGAATTTATGTTACAGGTCAGAAACAACCAACATTGTGAAAAACCTTTGTTTTTTTGTAATCTGGTTAAAGTTGAGTCAAGATTATTTCTTTTTTGTCTGCTGGCCTCCTTTAGGTTTTTAACAAACTGCTGAGTCTGGCGAGTACAGCCTCGTCCCAAAAGTACCAGAGCCACATGTGGAGCCAGATGCTTCTGTCTACTCATGCCTTCCTCAAATCCATCTCCAATGTCTCTGGCAAAGACATAGGCCCACTCATCAAACAATGGGTGTATCTTTTACCTGTGACGGATCTCTGTTCGCAAACGTTGTTTTTTTTAATGAACTGCCTTCACTGTATTCCACGTTTCACAACTAGGAAAGTAATTAAACCAAGTTCAAATGCAGCATTTTGCATGTTTTTTTTTTGGATGCTATTTCCAGACATATGGTAACAGCTTCAACTTCAGTCATTAGAAATAGAAATCACATGAATAAAATAGAAATAAAGGTGACAAGCCCAGATAGCTTATAAAATATTCACCAAATTGGAACTCTGAATACATCACAACAGTCACGAGCAGCAAAAAAACAAATGTGTTTAAGTTTAGACTGTCAACTTTATCAGTTTTGTAAAAATAATAATATTGGATGAATTAAGCTGTCAGTTTAATAGTCAGTTTCAGAGCTTTGCAATGATTAGCTGACGTCTGGAACCTTTTTACTTTCCCTAATGCTGGGTTCCCTCTGTGTTTAAGCTCTGTCCTGTTCTTCCTTTTTACTTTGGGTGTTTCCCTTTCAATTTTGTCTTCATCAAGGCAAATGCTGTTCAAGTGGATTAAGATCGGATGGCTGACATGGCTAGTGCCGAACATTCCACTTCTTTATGGAACACTAGAAAGTTAATTCAAGCTTCCCTGCCGTATTTTCAATCTTTTTTATTCTACTTCTACATCACCAACAGGTCTACTTACCATTTCTGAACGGAGCTTGATGTGCTTGCACAGTGCGGGGCACAGAGTCCAGTTTATTTTTAAGTGTGTATACTATATATACACAAAAAAAAAAGAGCAGTCAGCAGCAGGAGTCCCAGTGCACCTTGTCCCAACCCATTCGGCTTTCAATACTTGTTTCCCTAAAAAAAGGTTTTAGGTTGCTTTTGCATGAAGCTTCAGGTCATTGGCCATCATTGACTCTTCTGTCTTATGGATATGTTTTTAGTTATTTTCACGTTTGTAGTCTTAACTTTTGGTATTCAGTGACCAGAGCAGTGTGGTCAAATTCTTTGGCAGTTTTGCCTTCAACAGGAAGAGGAACGTGCTTGAGTTGGAGATCCGTCAGGACTACACATCATCTGGAACTCAGAAATATGTGGTGAGCCTTTTAGATACAGAATTTGAAATTTGTTTATTCTCTGTGCTGCTGTGACTTAAGCCAATAGACAAAGCTTAATGTGGCACATTCCATGTATAATCAGGGCACACAAACATCTGAAATTTGTTTTGTTAAATATTCCTGGGCATTTTCCTGCAGGGCCCTATCAAGGTGACGGTCCAGGAGCTGGATGGGTCGTTTAACCACACACTGCAGATCGAAGAGAACAGCCTTAAACATGATATTCCCTGCCACTCCAAAAGCAGACGGTATGTACTAAAGCAAAATGGTAAATGGTCTACACATATATAGTGCTTTTCTACCTATTGGAACTCAAAGCACTTTACACTGCTTCTCATTCACCATTTCGCACTCACAATCAAATACATACTCATAGACCAATGGGGGAGCTGCTATACAACGCCTGGCCAACACTCAACTGGAGGAACTAAGTTGGGGTTCAGTGTCTTGCTCAAGGACACTTCGACCAGAGGAGTGTGACCAGAGGAGCCGGGGATTGAACCAACAAGTGCGGGATTGGTGGACAACTGCTCTACCTTCCTTCCACACAGCCACAAAATGCCACTAGTTCACGATTCTCTGCTGCAAACTACACAGCTTCAGAATTTCAGTGTCAACCAATTTCAATGTTTGGAGGGTTTGATTGGCTCAGTAACAGAATCAGAAACAGAATATGCTACTGAGCGCTTCTTTGTTAGTTTGTAATGATAAACTACATTTCATATCTCTCTTTATGGGCAGAGTCATTGATTCTGTTGCTAAAAGGGCCAGCTGTCACTATGTTTTTTATGTTCTGTAGTGGGATATAGGCATTGTTATTTTGGAACTTTGGCTGATGATGCTTTGTTAGTTTTTCTTGATGTGGTGTCAGTCTCTATTTCATCTTTGATGTTTCTCTCCTTTAGTGTTTAGTGTATGCAAGCTTCTAAAAATGTAAATGTTCCTTGGGTCTGTATTTGGTTTTCAGTTGACTAATAACTCATCCTTTTTGCAGAAACAAGAAAAAGAAGATCCCTCTGATGAATGGAGAAGAAGTGGACATGGATTTGTCAGCTATGGAGTAAGACATTACTGTCCATATTTACTGCCATTTTAAAGCTTGTTTACTCTAGATGAAATGAATGGTGTCTGTGCATCTACCTGCTTGGCAGGATGACTACATGTCCTTAAAACTAAATATAACTAATCATTAACAAATTACACACAATCCATGCCAGCTTTGCTTGAATCAGAATCATGTAAATACTGTTTCTCCTCAAGTCTTGGTTGGACCATGTCTCAGGCAAAACAACCCCCGGGGGGTGGTCTCACAATAAAATGTAACTTCACATCACATATTTTCCCATCACCCTAAGGTCCCTCAGTTCTTTGTAAACTATGAACCCCCTACATGAATTGTGTACCTTAATGGAGAGGTGGTATGTTGGCATAGTAAACCCAGCTTGAATGGGCAGTGTAAAAGGTGCTTTTAATAAGATTAGATGTAGTGTACTGATGGAGCTGTGGATTTGCACATGGGCCCACAGGTACCTGTCTTAAATAAGCTCAGTTGCTTTACATTATTTTCCCCCTCATTGTATCTCTGTCCGTGTTTTCTGTCCTCTGCAGTGCTGATTCACCTCTCCTCTGGATCCGGATTGACCCAGATATGTCTATTCTGAGGAAGGTGGAATTTGAGCAGGCTGACTTTATGTGGCAATATCAGCTACGCTATGAGAGAGATGTTGTTGCACAGGTAAGCTAATGATAGGAAAGCCATTTTACTCACAGGCTGTCACCTTACACTATTGGTCAGGCATTACAAATATATGTTTTCTTATACATGACTCTGCACTTACCCCAGGTGTTTGTTTTACCTACAGCTACAGCAAATCACTGTACAGATGGGTTCAGATAACTGGTTCTATTTTGGATCAACTTCCCTGTTGTCAAAATACCTGTTAGGTTCCAACTCTTAATGTATCTGTCTTCATTCCTCTTTATTGGCCAAAAGGAATGTAAGACATGCAGAATACATAGCAAATTCCAATATCTTACTGAAGACCAATTTTATTGAATAGTCTGATGTCCTTCTAATTTTTAGGTTGGAGCCACAGGCCATGATCATTAATTACAGACGGCTGCAATAATAAGCTTCTTTCTGTCATCTCAGCAAAAAGAAAAAAAAACTTTCATTACTTTAAGATGTACAAAAGCCAATACAGTGCTGTTGAACTCCATCCAGTGTGATGTTTTATCAGTTGAGTGAATATCTTAACCTCTCGCTTCTAGGAGGAGGCTATCTCAGCGCTGGAGAAGTTCCCAACTCCTGCATCCAGACTGGCTCTGACTGACATCCTAGAGCAAGAACAGTGTTTCTACAAAGTCCGCATGCAGGCCTGCTTCTGTTTGGCCAGGGTAAGTTTTGTTGCGTAGAGTAAAAGTAACTTGTCAAAGATGCTGATGATGCTGGGGTCTTGATCTATTATTTAGAATACAATATGATAAAATCACTGTACAAATAAGAGTTTAACAACAGTAATGAATGACTGCAGAATGTTTGTTCTATATATCTTTTTCGCTGTCACTGATTTTAACTAATAATAATTTTGATATCAAGACACCAAAGGATACATGTCGAGAATTTTTGCATCACGTAATATTAAATGTAAGTGTTCTGCACTTATATAGCATTTCTACCTATTGGCACTCAAAGCGCTTTACACTGCTTATTATTCACCCATTCACACTCACAATCACACACACATTCATACACCGATGGGGGAGATGCTATGCAGCTGGCCAACACTCACTGGGAGCAACTAAGTTGGGGTTCAGTGTCTCAAGGACACTTCGACATGTGACCGGAGGAGCCGGGGATTGAACCAACAACTGTGAGATTGGTGGACAACCTCACAGCTCTACCTTCCTGCGCCACAGTCGCTTGTTATATTTTCCTTTCTCTAATGAGTATAATACAAAGCTAACAGTCAAGTGTCCTTAGGGCAAATCTCTGACTGTCTTTGAGTGGAATGATCAAAACAAGATTAAACTACACAGAAAATCTGTACAAATACCTGAAGATGATAGACCTTTGCCATCTGATTTGATTGAGTATGAGAGGATCTGTAAAGCAGAATGGGATTAGCTGCCCAACTCCAGGGAAAGCCTGAGAAGGTGTAGATGTACTAAAGAAGATTCAGAGCTGTATCTGCTGCCAAAATGGCTTCTACAAAGGATTAGGTCAGAAAAATTACGCAAATGAGAGATTTGGTAAATGGTAAATGGTCTGCACTTATATAGCGCTTTTCTGCCTATTGGCACTCAAAGCGCTTTACACTGCTTCTTATTTACCCATTCACACTCACAATCACACACACATTCATACACCGATGGGGGAGCTGCTATGCAGCTGGCCAACACTCACTGGGAGCAACTAAGTTGGGGTTCAGTGTCTTGCTCAAGGACACTTCGACATGTGACCGGAATATTTTTTTTCACTTTTGTTCTTATGGATTATTATGTATAGATTGTTGGGCAAATAGAAGGTGTCTACCTTTTCCAGTGAATGTAAATATAAATGAGATCCTTATGCCTACTAACACAATACAAAATTTAAAAAATGTTGACTACAGTAATGTGAAATGTTCTTCATGAATACTTCCTGCTGCTACAGACACTCAGTTGCTTTTAATTGGTCCTAATGAGAAATTAAAAACATGAAGAATAGATGGTTCTACATTAAACTACAGTTTAAAGGAAGCAGACTATATTCAAAACAAAGGTGCTTTAATCTGTTTTGAGGTTTTACTTTGACCTGGAAACTCTACTGAACAGTATCTTTTTATTTACTACAACACAGGAAACAATTACCATTACTTTGGCAGGTGTGAAATATTCCATTGAGCATTGGCCTTTTCAAAAGGTTGTTACAGTACAGGTATTGTGAATGTATTGTTGAAGAAATTCATAAAGTAAAAAATGGGGAAAGATGGGAGAGAGTGAATGAATGTGGTTTATAGCTTCACAGTGAGTGACTGAAAGAAACATAACTCACTCCTGTTTTGACTGAATTTTTTCTTTTACTTGTGATAGATGACAGCATTCAAAATTGTCTTCTGACTATTCACTTATTGTTTTGTTAAAAATCCAAATTCGATGTGAAAATGCATGAGAACAACATAAAAGTTTCCAGGCAGCTAGGCCACCCACCAGTTTAACCCTCACTGCACGTAAGCTCAGTTGATTAAATAATCCTATTCTGCGGCTACAATAAATTCTCTGTGCTCTGGATTTTGGAAACATTAACCCCACTGGATGTCCGCCATTCAAGTTCCACCTAAACTAATATTTTCACAACATGATAAACAGAGCACTTTACTTATTTCTTTAAGATGCATTGTAATGGCCTTGCAATCCATGTGTGCACGCTATACACAGATTGTATGAGCTTGTATTGTCAAGGACATATACACACACACTTTCATAAACGCTTACAGACGTTCATACCCACATTAACCACAAAGTAAAATATAGCTGACTTTCACCCTGTGATGGACTTGGCTGCAGTTTGATCGGCTGGCATTTACTATACTTGCTATTCCTTCCCCATAGAAAATGTGGGAAGGAAGAAGAAACAACATGGGGCTAAAAACTAGCAGCGGGGAAGGGGGATAAAAAACTGACATTATACACACAAAAATTACAGATATGTTCATGAAAATGTGCACACACATACAAAATATTCTGCACAACCCCTTTATTTATATAACCAAATGACAACATCCTGTTTCTGTGACTCTTAGACCTTTATTACCAAAATTACATGCCTGTTAAAACTCAGAGACCACTGGAGCCACTAGTAACTAGAGCCATTCCGTGCTGCTCATGTCTGCATTTGTTTCAACATTTATCGCTTGTCATATATGTGGCTGCTTGATTGCTCAAAAACTACTGTTCCTTGTAAAAGAGTTTACAGTTTACATTTCACTGAAAGTGGCAGAAATATTTAAGTGTTTCGACTCTTAATAATAAATAATTTACTCTAATGGCAGCAGATGGAGGGCAGCTGCCTGATGCTATTGTCTACGTGCAACCACTCAAACCAAATAAGAATCAAAGTAACTGTCTAACTCCACATTTGTCTTCCTCTGTTCTCCTCTGCGTGCACGTAACACTCACAGATAGCCAACTCCATGGTGAGCACGTGGCAGGGCCCGCCAGCCATGAAGTCTCTGTTCACCAGAATGTTCTGCTGTAAGAGCTGCCCCAACATCGTCAAGACTAACAACTTCATTAACTTCCAGAGCTACTTCCTGCAAAAGGTATGCCAACAAACAAACACACTAGATTTTCACTGACTGCTCCTTAGCGGCCAGGCCAGCATCAACATACTGTGGGAACAAACTTAAACTTTTCTTTATTGCCTTACTGTCCTTACAAGTGGAGCCCAACATGTATATATCAGACTGGCTGATAGTTTAGTCTTATTTTACATCACCACAGATCTACAGTGCTAATTAAATGGTAGTTAAGTGACACCTTTATAAACTCATATCATTATCCATAGCCCCTTTCATACATGCATTGGAATTCTCACATTCTCCTGACTTTGTCCAGAGGGATTGTATGTGAAAACGCAAATGTCTAAGTGAGATCCCTGACATTATCCCAACTTTATCCTGCGGGCCCTTAGTTCAAGTCTGTATTATGTGTGTAAGCTTGTGTGTATAGCACACTGCCCTGTCCCAAATTGTCTGGAGGATATAAAGCGAGCAAACGAGCATGTTGATGATGTTTTTATCTGCTGTTTCTCCTGATGCTGGCTGGAGTTCATATGATCGAACCACTAACCCTGCCTTACCAACGGAGCTACAGCTGCTAACACAATCATTTTAGCACTGAGAATTGTATTATTCTATTTATTATTCAGATAATCACAAAGTAGGTTGGAAGAGTATGTGGACCCCAAGACTTTGCCAAAAGAGAGATTAATGTTACTTGAATTCATAAACCTTTGGAGGCACATGCTCTGTTGATGTGAACCAACTTAAACAAATGGAGATGGTAAACAATGTGTGTTCAGAGCTTAAAAATGTATATTCAGTTGTTTGGGAAGGACATGCTGACTTGCCATCATGAAAACATCGTAATCTAGGGACTTTGGAGCTTTGTTGCCTCAGGGCCTGGACAGTCTTTAATCGTGTGAGGAGACTGAATTCTTACATTTTTACAAGGTATCCAGCAACATAATGTGAGAGTGAATGCCCACCATATGCTGCAGCTGGACAGTGACCCTTAACGTTGAAGTAAATCAGAATGGCTTCAAATCAAGAAAATCTTTTGTTTGGAGTGGTCCAGTCTAAGCCCAAAATTCAACCCAAAAGACCTCAGAAAGAACTTATGAAGCAGTTCTGTGAGAAATAATGTTCCAAAATTCCTTTTGAACATTGTGCAGGCTTGATATACTGCATCCCACATCATCCCACCAGACTAGACTGTCTATACATCAAACCGGCTAATTTTGAAAACACATCTTTCTTCACAGCATTTATTTCCTCATTTAAAAGGGCTTTGCCTAAAGCTAAAGTTGTCTGTACTCTACATTAAATTTTAATGGCCTTTTAATGTGTATGGAGTTAATTTTGGAAACAACGTGACATATGGTTGTCAAGGTGGTCATATTGTTTTGGCACTAAAACAGTGTTTAACAGTTTAGCCAGCTTCTTGTAGACATTGTCTGTGTTTTAGTCTGTGTCTTTATCCTCCAGAGCTGTCATTGTTTAGTTATTGTGTTTATTAAAGACAAGAAATGATTTGTATGTTATTAAATTAAGCACATTGTGTTTCAGACAATGCCGGTTGCCATGGCGTTACTCAGAGATGTCCAGAACCTGTGTCCCAAAGATGTCCTCAACTTTATACTTGACCTTATCAAGTACAACGACAACAGAAAAAACAAAGTAAAGGCATACAATCACTTACTTTACTCATTGTAGTAACTCTCAAAGAAACAAAAACCTATAAATACACATTCAAGTTATGCACTGGCACCATGAACTTGATTGGTAAAATTATTTTATTTGGCAAATCTAACATACTGTACAGATACAAGCATGATTAGCACCCACAGAGAGGATTTATAATTAGATTTTTTTTCCTTTCTCTCCGTCTCTCTCTGCACCTTCCACTCATGTCTGTCTTCAGTTCTCAGATAACTACTACCGTGCAGATCTGATTGAAGCACTGACCAACTCCCTGACCCCAGCCATCAGCATCAACAACGAGGTGCGCACAGTGGACAATTTGAATGCTGACGTCCGGCTCATCTTGGAGGAGATAACCCGATTCCTCAACATGGAGAAACTACTGCCTAGCTTCAGAAACACCATCACTGTCAGGTAGAGAGTGAATTGTATACTTTTATATGTTGCTCTATTACATGTCTTCATCTCAGTTTCACGTAACAAAATCAACGCTTAGACAAACACACACAACTTTTTTTCTGTGCTGCATTTGAGTCCATAAATACAAAAGAGTCTTACGAAGACAACCATTAGCTTCATAAAGACACAGCCATAGAGTATGATGTCTCTATTATACTATTTTATGATTATGAAGCTGATTCATACTCATTGTCCTCCACTCTCCAGTTGTCTGAAAGCAATTCGTCAGCTTCAGAAGAATGGTCATATTCCCAGCGACCCATCACTCTTTAAGTCCTACGCTGAGTATGGGCACTTTGTAGATGTCCGCATCGCTGCACTGGAGGCTCTGGTGGACTATACTAAAGGTACGACATTGAACACAAATGTGCTAGCTCTACGGATTATTGTTATTATTCATTTTTTTCTTTTGCAGTCCAATGAAGCTTAGTGATGTAACTCACAGGTCCCTAGAGATCAACATTACAGTATCAGTAGTAAAACTCAATAAGTCATATAATTCATAATCTTAAAGGATGACACAAAACCTAAGAACAATCTTCATTCTCCTTCATCTGCATGTCACATGCACTGCCTGGCCAAAAAACAGTCTCTCTGGACAAGCTGTGGCTTTGATATTTACAGTTAGCAGCAAAAGTGATGCAAACATACTTGTCCGGTTAAAATATCTTGTTTCTAAAAGTTTATTCACACAATTCAACCAATTAGTATCTAGACTGTTTTATGACCAGTGACTTAGGATTAGTCAGTCAGAATTGACATTTGTGATCCCAACAGCACCAAGTCCTGGAGGGACTGGTCAGTGTCCAGTTTCCTACCATAGCTATGCCTTCTTAGTAGGTGTATGATAAGGGAATCACTAATACATCTGTTGCCAAGTGGCTTTTAACATAAAGAGTATTTGTCTTGGTTAGTTGTTGCACAACGTAGTAATAATATGCTAACTGAGAAAGAAAGTCATAACACAGTACAACTGTCACATTTGGGAGCTCCTCTGTAAAATACTTAATAATAATAATATCAGATTTTGACATAGATTTTAATCATTAAAAAAACTTTGTATATTGGAATGTAGGATTGATGGGTGGAATGCTGCTGACATGGGGCTGATTCCCCTCTAGGATACTAATCATTTTATAAGTAGGACATGCTATGGTTTCACCGCAGAAATGTTTCATTTTTACATATTTGCAATATCTTGAATTTTGTTAAGGTGTCACTGGTTGTGTTTGTTGTATTTATTCTCTCATGTGTGCCTGATGTGTTGTCCTCCAGTCGAAAGAAGTGCAGCAGAGCTGCAGTGGCTGCTCATCATGGTCCAGAACGACCCAGTTCACTATGTCAGGTTAGCTGACCCCTAGCACACAATATTACCATGTACATGAAGGTGCCTTTTTTGCTGTTTGTCATGACATCTTGTATTCTCAAATGTGTTGTCACATTTGTTTGTGCCTAGAAGGTTCCTGTTGGTCTGATGACCGTTAATGTTTACCTCACGACTAAGGGAATTTAGTGTATATTAAACAAACATGTTAGCAGTTTTATCAAACTATAGAATCAAATTCAAAGCAAATGTACTGTATTTTTATTCTTGTTTCATTGTTTGGTTGTCTGTTTTTCTCATTTGTTCACCAATTAGACATAAAATCCTGGGTATTCTGTGTAAGAATCCACCTTTCACCAAGACAACAGACTCTTCTCTGTGTAATGAAGCTCTGGTCGACCAGCTCTGGAAGCTCATGAACTCAGGTGAGACACACACCTGGGCTCTTGTAGAAAGACAGCATATTAAATCCTGTTGACATCTTGTCAGTGAGCTGGTCAAGTTGACCCCTCCCTTTACCCCTCCTCCCTCAGGCCTGATATTGGACTGAGAAAAACTGTAACAGGCTATCAATGTAGCAATGTATGTGTTATGTCAGTTTAGTTTGTGGAGCTTGTGACAGCAAAAGAGCAAACCCAATTCTATGCCTTTCACATCATTGTTTTAAGGATATAGTGAACCAAGCTCTGGCATAAAAATAGATGTGGTACTTGAATACCAAACTCCAGTATTTTTGGCACGGTGTACCACTGTCTAAAGTGTCAGTACCTACTGAGGTGTGATGATGTGAAACAGTCACTTAACCTTAAGGCTGGCCAGGTGTCTCATTACATTGAAAAATATACAATTTTGCAATTAAAGTGTATTAAATAATAGTTTTTGAGCAGTTGCTCTTTGAGCAGTTGGCTTCTTCACTTAAAAACAAATAACACCTTATCTTTTATCTTTTCCCACAATTCTTATAACCCAGTACAAGTAAGAGAAATTGCACTGATGTGAAATCAGTTGTTCTTGGAAGATGTGCCCTAATGATACTACATCAACTAACACAGTACATGCAACAGAGCCAAGAAAACATTTCATTTACTAACATGTCTTTGGTTGGTCTTATTAGGACACAAAGTCTGGGGGTGGCAGTTGGTTGAGAGGTCACCCATCGACCATAGGGTCAGCCACACATTAAAGTGTCCCTGGGCAAGATACTGAACCCCCAAACTTCCCAAACCTAACCTCTGAAGTTGCTCAAATGGTGCATATCCCAAGTACCAGTCCCAAGCCCAGTACAATTGGGGAGGGTTGCCTCAGGATGGGCATCCTACAGAAATTTTAATATGTTTGCATGACATGCAATATTTCATATTTCTTACCAGGTGTAGCAGTTTTCGGAGTTACTGCAGTACTGTAAATTGTTACCGTTTTCGTTCTGAGCTTTGCCAGTCAGTATCGGCTGCAGCAGGTTGAAGACAGTGAAATACTACAAAAGATGAAAAATAGACATTCCACCTCTGCTGTAGCTTCAGGGAGTCTCTTACATGCTGCCAAAGTGACACAAGGTTCTGCAAATCTTTTTCCTTTCTTCTTGACTGCAGTGCATCTCTCATTTGAAGTTGTGCGCAGGCTTTAGAAGTTGCTTCTAATTGAGGATATGATGAGAAGTTACAAATTGTACTTGCATTTTTAGTATTATGGTCTCTCATTGTGCAAGGATTTGCTATTTTGAACAGCCAAACAGAGTGGTCTCTCTTGCCAACAAGACAGATGTTATCATTGGGCCACAACTGTTTCATTTGGTGTTTTCATTGGGGAACAAAGAACAAGTTTATGTAAGAAAAAAATATGAAAAGTATTTTAAAGTAATTTTTATCATCAGTTCGTGTAGACAGAAATAAATGGACCTTTGAGCTTTGTTATACTTATCCTAAAAAGGAGTTAGACCAAAGACGCAATTGATATCAGAGGTTATGACACCTCTGCCCCATTTCTTCTTATCTGTGGTCTCCTGTTCTTGGTGGATTTGCTGGAAGTAGTTGAATAGTCCCCCCCTCCTATTCTCAGTTTCACTTGAGCCATGCATATAGTATGTGTCATAACATGATTCTGCAACTAGACAGAACATGGTCTACATTGCAGATGGTGCTTCCATAGCAGTTAATGTTCATTCTGGAATAAAAAGTCCCTTAATTGTTCAGTTTGTCTGACAGATTGTCCAGAACACAGATTCATTTACAAAGACATACAACAATTTTTTTTTCCTTTCGGCTTATCCTGTGACTTCAGGGTCACCACAGAGGATCATTTGTCTGCATGTTGATTATTTTTTTTTACGGCGGATGCCCTTCCTGATGCAACACTCACACACTCAATTTCTACTAAGCTTCGGACCGGCACTGCAATGTGACAGGTAATCATTGATTTCTGTCATTTGCCTAAGAAATTGCCTTAAGATCTGTTCACCTCTTCTTGACTGTCAAAACTAGCATGTGTATCTGAAACAGTTTAAAGTTCCACTCTCTGTGGAGGTACTGTTGTTGCCGTAGTTTAATGGCGGAGACCCTTAGATTACATATTTTGTTCAGAGTTTTTCTTTCAGTTATAAACTGTAAAAGGTTCAGGTGTACTTTTTGGTGCAGAGCCTGCTCCAAACATGCACATAGTGCTGCTTTCTATTGTGTTCTCAGGTTCCATTATTTCTTTCTTTTCCAGGGCTTTTAGCTAACTAACCAGACCTTAATAGTTCAGCCCGCCAATTCAAACATACACCAACTCAAAACCTAAATACAAGAATATGTTTACAATTCTATATTCTGGAAAACCATTGGGCAGTAACTGCACTATTACATTTATTGACATACAAGATTGATGATTATTATTTTTTGTGACCTTGACAGGCTAACTGTGCCAGTTTAAATACAGAGTGACCTGAGGGTGGTAACTTTAATACTGTGTTTGGTCGGTTGTTTTATCCCTCTGCCCTGTAAGCCTCAGCCCCCCCATATATTAAATACTATGCTTACACAGGATAATGTTTTTCTGGCTGGTGGTCAGTGCTGTAGGAACACAACCTTTGAGTACTTGTATTGCTGTTAGAGTAATTTATCCTCCCACTGTCAGGCGCCTTGGCCTCTGCATCGTCAGCTTCTGTAGGACTGTATTAGTGTTTAATTCATTCTAACTTTCAACACACTGCTACTCAAATGACCCATACAATAATATAATAGCACTCTTGTAACAGAAAGCTGATTGTATTGTATTTAGTTGTGTTTATCTTTTTTTGTGGGAAAGTCAATTAAAAAAAGCATGCACCACACACACACCCACACACGCACACACACATGCAAACAAGGGTGAGGCACACTGTATCCATTATAAAACTTTGTCTCCTTCCTTTTCCTGTTCCATCCTCTTCCTCCTTGTCTCTTGACTTCACCTCTGTCCTTTTTTTTTTCTGTGCATTAGTTTGTTTCTTTCTTTCTTTAATCAATTTATATATATCTTAATAGAGGACGGTATAGATCATCCCCTTCAGGGCTTTACTGAGCTGCCTTTTGTTGTTGTTGTGTGGCCTAAAATGTCATTGTCAGATCGGCTTTTCAGATAAATGCTATGCTTGTCATATTGTTTTTAGGCTTTGCCAATGAACATGAGAATTGCAATTGTTGCCCAACTCGTTAAGGGCAATTTGCTCCCACAAACTTCACTGTTAGATGGATATTTCTTCTTCTCTGACCATAAGTGGACCTATCATTAGACGTTGTGCATGCTTTGCTTAGAAAGCAACACAATGGTAGTGTTGCACAATATACTATTAGGTATTGCAATATCCAGCTGTTAAGAACTGTACTATACTGTATTTTATTAGTATCAGTACTTAACGGCTATGATAGTGTATTAATAATATTGAATTAATCAGAGCTGGGCTGATGTAGGGCAGTGGAGCAGTCAGTGTGTTAGCAGAGCTCTTTTCCCAATGCCTACCTGCAGGCATAGTCTGTGTTTGTCATCTGCACACTACAGGCATCTCTCATGGTGAACTAGAGACATGATATAAGAGTTTATCCAGGCTTGTTGACAAGGCAGACGCATAGATTGAAATGCTGCATTATTTTGCTATAGTAGCTAATACTCAGGGCAAGTCCACAAAGTCCTTTTGTGAAAGGCGTTTCAAACTGAAACCAAAGCCAAAGGAATCAACTCGTCCAACTTGCTGACAGATAAATTGACTTTAAAACATCGACATGAGTTTAGGGTTATGTCATCTGTTATTCCATTACTTTTGCTGAGGTTTTAGGTTTATGCCGTGGCATCATTTGAGTATCTGTATTGCTGTCAAAATTAGAATTGTTGTATTCTGACTACACTAGACCTTGTAGAGGTAGCACAATCTTAGCAGCAGCTCTTGTGGGCTCGTGTGTCAGGCATTCAGGTACTGTCCAGATTTTTATTTTTTGTGGGTAAGTTGCAGTGATTGGACAAAATGCAGGGCGATTGGTTGAATTTGCATTAATTGTTGAAGTCAGAGCAGAGAGAAAAGAATGTTATAAAAGTTTTATGGGGGGGCATTTTTTGTCTTAAATTTGACAGAATAGTGAAGGGTATACCAAGATCATTGGCTCAACTTTAACCAAGTGTTGTTGCATAAACTTGGCCAAAGAAAACTAAGTTAGGGACACACCGCTTTATCTCACCTTCTTTTTTCTTAGGTACCTCTCATGACTGGCGGCTACGCTGCGATGCTGTAAATCTCTACTACACGTTGTTCGGTCTGACTCGGCCTTCCTGCCTCCCACTGCCAGAACTGGGCCTCGTGCTCAACCTGAAGGAAAAGAAAGCTGTGCTCAACCCAACCATCAAGCCTGAGATAGGGGTTGGAGCTGTTATGGACACACCTGCCAGTATTGGAATTCATGGCGTTGGCATGAGTTACGCAACTGTAAGTGATGTCATGACAGCATTTGTGTTACTGGAAAATGCACGTTAGGAACCACTGATGAATTTCAAGTTCAAGTAGCACCTCAAAGGCCAACTACATCATGCAGCCACTCGGGTTTCATTGGATTTTCCAGTTCAGATTTAATCTGCAAGCTGCTTGGTGGTCTCCAGTTCCTGCTGTTGAAGTGACTTTGATATAATAATGCTATGTTGTAATTTGCAGATGGCACACAGATAGCAACTACAACATAAAGTCTGTTATTTTAGGATCATAGATCTTTGGATCTATGTAATTTTGTGTGCTACAGTACAGCATAGCCAACACTATTTGGCTGCATCTCACTCTCATTGCATCACTCTTGTAACAGAGACACTGTAATGGTAAGATTTTGGTCTGTCTGACAGCTAATTAAAGTCGAATTACACAGACTGAAATGTCAAAGCTCAGTAAGCTGCTGCCAGTTACTAATTCTTAAGTGTTTCATTTATTTGGTTTAAAAATAAATGCTCTCATTGGTTTCATGTATGCCATCTTGAATGTGCTTCAGACTCACATTGTTATTCATGTTACACTGATGTTCTTTGTTTGTGTCTGCTAGGTGGATGAAGAGCCAGATCCCATTTCATTAGGGGTGTGTGGGGTGGGCCAGCCCCCTCAAGGCCTGAAAAGAAAGGCTGAGACCCCGCTGGGCTCCCCTCCAGAGCCAGGACAGGTACTGCAGCAACAGGATGATGATGGGAGAGGAGGGCGCTACAAGATCAGGGTAAAGACCTGTACTTTATTTCTATAGTTCTGCTCTTCTGTAGTCCTTTGTAATTTTATATGAAATTTTAGCTTTGTTTTATTGATATCTCCTACATTGTGTTGTGATAGTGTTTGCTTTCTACAAAGACTAATAGATGTAACAAAACATGATATATGTTAAATATATGTTAGGCCTTACTAGGAACGGAAATCCCATTTCCAAACTCAGTGGGTCCCAACTTGTCTGGAAATGAGGTTTGCATATGTGTGTTTTATTTAGTGTTAATATGTAGTTCGGATGTTTTGTAGTTTAACACAATGGAAGATGAAGATATTGATATGGAGACGGTTCACGATAGTCAGGCCTTCATTCATCATCATCTCAATCTGTTAGAGAGACCCTCTACACCAGGTAAACACATCATATTTGAAATAAATAATAATTATCTTTTCAAATTAATCCATAATCTAATAAGACAGACCCCTCCTCTTTTTGTTTTCAGGTAAAGAGCCACCATCAGTGGAACAGTCTATGCTGTCCATGCCTGCCACACCGGTGCCATCTTTCTCTAAAGAGATCACATCTTCATCCTCCAAGCACGCCAGTGAGCATGGCCACCACCATCACCGCCACCACCACGAGCACAAGAAAAAGAAGAAGAAGCACAAACATAAACACAAGCACAAGCACAAACATGAAAGCAAGGACAAGGATAAGGACAGAGAGAGAGACAACTCGCACACGTACAGCAACAGCCCGGCCAGTGGCAGATCCCTTCGATCACCGTCTCTCTCTGACTAAGCATCTGCTAGTTGTTCAGGCCATCTTATCTGTGAGCAAGAATGTGGACCTAATATGCATTAGTTGGCAGGATGCTGTTCAAGTGTTGTAATCATCCTCAGCAGAAAGCCCCCAGTAGAAACTTCCGAACCCTCAGGGTTTAGTGGAGTTCTAACACGGCTTCCAGTCCATCTGGGGCATGCAACCACAAACACCACTCTCCACAAACACAGTCTTAGCTGACCTCATCACCCTCTTCCCTACATAGACACCACTCTGGTGAGCCTCCTCCCCACAGCTCAATCCCAACGTTCAGCGTGTGGCTTCGTAACTGATCATAGAACAGAACAGAACAACATGGACATTACTCTGTTTGCTCACAAATGGAAATGAAATAGCAATTTTACTGTACTGTACGGTTTAAACTCAGCTTATGTGTGTGTTTTTTAATTAAGTTTTGTTTTTCAACAGTAATACTTAAAGATGCTTTTTCAAAAGACAATGTACAGATTTCAGTGTTGTCCATTAGCAGGAGAAAAAAAAGTGATTCAAATTGGTTTTTAGAAGCTTATTTTTTCTAATCAATATTTTGAGGAAGAAAATAAAGGACAAATCTGAACATACACACAAGATTGTTGCCATGGGGTTAAATATTCCTCTGAATGATAATATCCATGTTGTACTAGTCAAAGTACTTGTTTCCCATGTTGGGATTCCATTCCTGTTAAGCACAATCATCTGCCTAAAGCTATGAAACAACATTTGCGACAGCAGAAATAATAAGAGGAAGAGAGGAAATGGAGACTACAGTTACATCTAGAATCCATATGCTTTGAGATATAGAAGATGCAGCTGGACATTTTTTCCACATTGTGATCTTTGTTTAAGAGTTTTTCAAATGAAGTCAATAAAAAGTCCTCCTTTTATATATTTGTGCAGAAGGTAAAATGTATCGAGTTGTCAGTGCTACTTAAAAGCCAGTATTATAATCCACCACCTGTCACAATGTAAACCTGGTACCTCCACCAGACAGACTGATGTATTACCAGTGTTCATGAATAGCTCAATTAGAAAATCGACCATGGCCATAATCCCAGCATCCGTATAGCTAGTTAGTTCTAGTAAATAAACTGAGAGGATCCAGACTTGCAGGGGGGTTTTCTGCAGTAGTCACAATCTATTCGTTTTCGAACTGCAAAATGTTCAATTTTTATGATTTTAACCACTTGTGTAACTAATCCAAATTTAACAATACAGAGACATTATTTTGCAGATAATGTGTGCATTAAATGGATAATGTCTCCTTGTTAACCCTGCCCAACATAGAAACCCACCTCTAATGCTATACCAATAAGAATCCGGTGCGCTCTCTCTAGCAACCTCCCATCTCGCTCCCTCCCTTCACTTTCCTGCCCATTACAATGGTCCCCCTTTACCGTGGTCTTTCATTTTCGGAGTTAGCATCACTCACTTTCCAACCCATAGCAGAGGACTACAGTCTACCCGATAGAGGAGCATGTTTCTGCACACACTGGTACGGTAAGAATACATGTCTTTAAGTTTTAGTTGCAGTCCACTTCAGATCGAGACATCGCCGTGCGTAAATCAGTGCGTAATTACGCGTTTAACCGCATATTTTAACAACCTTATCAACTGCGGTCAATATGACATTTTTCTATTGTTCTTTGCGTTTTTCTCTTCTAGACCCCCCCCCACCCCACCCCTTTTCCCTCATGCTGTTGAGCATTTGCAAATCAATTGTAGATTCGTCTGTTATTTCCAAAGGGCAAAGGTTTCAAACTATCAAAGGCGATTGTTAGGCGGATGCGGGTGGTCCCTATTCACTTTGAACTAAGCACCCGCAGTGGTCTTGACAGGTCATCGAGAAAATGCAGTATGAACGGTGTTAAAGCAGTCCCAGTAACAGGGCAGGACAGGACAGCTCCAGGAATCCGCTTTAAGTGTCCAAAGTTAAAGTCGAAGTTTAAGAACTTTTGAAAATGTCATAATGTTTTGGAACAGCTAGTTCACTACAGAACGTTAACAACCATTAGGATAAACAGACATGTTGAAGAATTTTGCAATAATCACACCAACGGTAATGATCATATGTATGTAATGTAATGCACCAAGTAGATAAAAGAGAATTAGAAACCTGAGAGAACCAGAGAACGATGTGCTCTGATCTTTCACAAGCCTGTGCAGTAGTTAGATTTATAGTATTTCTAAAGTCATATGTGTTGTTGTTGTCTTAGTTTGTTTGGATCCTGTCAGTCCTGTGTGGCACCGATGTGTGTTTGGGATTTGTCTACGATCGACCCAAACGCTCAGGAGAGGATGCGACTTCAGCCAGGACGGAGTGTGAGTACGCTGCAAAGTGAACATCTTTGAAATGCTTTAGCCTGTGCGACAATCCACACCACTGAGGTGACTCCAACTTATGGTAGAATAAACATTCCTATACAAATCAGTAAAGCAACAAGAAACCTGGGAATCTTTTCTAGTCAAAGCTTATTCAAGTACTCATCATTGCAGGTTGCATGTGTCTCTGAGCTGCAGGAGTTCAACCAGGGATTTTCCCTTTACAGACCAAGACATTGTCTCTGAAGGTGTTTAATTATTCAGCGCTTCACAGAAGAAAAGTTAGAGAAGCAGCTCTCACATAAACTATTTTGTGTAGAAACAGTTTTTTGTTTTTTGTTTTGGTTTCAAGCTTCATTCATAGTAGATATAGTTTACATTATTGATTGAGCTGCAGATAATTTTCTTTAGTATATAAAACTTCTGAAAGTGACTGGATTCGTTCCTCTCAGTCACAGCCTACAGTGTTTAGTTTTCTCTCACATGTGACAGTGAAAGGCTGCATCCTTTTACTTGAACAACAGATGACTGAGCCTTTGTAAAAGTGCTGCATAATATATTTTTGTCAATTATGCCACACAGCAGTGTTGACACAATCCGTCGATACTTGAAGTATCTTTACATCATTTAATGAGCCAAATATTCCCAAAAAGGTACCACTTCATATGCTTTACTGAAGTTGAACTTCTAAATACATACAAGTCTTTTAAGTTCAAAAGTAGCAGTGCACCAGCCCAAGTTCCCTATATTACAAAACGTATTTAAATCTAATCACTATTGAACTTGATGCTGTTGATAGCATGACAGTCTGGTCCAGATATGTTCAACGTGTACCTCAAAAATAAAGTTTGTGTAGAAATCAAACATGATCATACTTTGTTGAGTCAGATTCAAGGAGAGACCTGCTTCATTAACTGACCCTTTAGATAGTAGCAACACTAAGCAAATGCTGGTGGCTACACACCAGTGAAACCAACTTTTTAAGACGAACAAAATATTTATTGTTAACTTGTTTTGCATGTGCGCTGTCAAATCTAAACCATTGTACCACCCAGAGATCACTTTGTATGGGAATGTTTTACTACTGTCTGACGTGGTTTTAAATGATGAATTCACAATGCAATTAATCAATTAGTAATTAGTCAACACAGCGAATAAAATAATTGTCAGATACATGTTAAAACTTTTCACAGTTGCATTAAACACATTAGAAACATGCGTGCGTACTGTAAAGCAAAGCAAAAACACACAATTTAATTGAGTTGCCAAAGTGGCTCAGCACAAGCAGTATGAGGTGTATTTTGGATGTCTATTAATGTATTTTGGCTAAGTGTGAGGAGGACATGCCTAAAGACGTGCTTTATGTCCAAGATACACGCAAAAAAAAAAAAGGCTTTTGAGCTTTGAACAATATGCAAGGAGGAAGTTTCCACATCACCAACTGCAACTCCTGAGGAATGTAACTTGCTCTGTTTATTTGCTGGGTGATTTTCTGTATGAAATGTCTGCCAGCGCATATGAAATGAGTGAGAAGAGAGTATGTGGAGGTGGTGGCTGAAGGGGTGGAGGTGGGGGGGTGTACAACGGATCACTGTGACCCTCCGAGGTCGTGATTGGACTGCTTGTTTTTTTTTTTTTTTTGTGACGAGAGAGAGAGAGAGAGAGAGAGAGAGAGAGTGTGTTTGTGTTGCTCTACATTGAGTCAATATTAAGAGAGCGATGGAGCTCATTTTTTGCTCCACATTCTCAAACCCTGTTGCCACCAGGAGGTGGAGGTTTGCCTCGCTTTTGTTTTTGTTTTGTTTTTTGCACGTGTATGTAAACATTGTGAATTTGAAAGAGAATTTTTGCCTTTTGTTGACACTTTGTATTTCTCCACTTTTGTGACACTGCATTCACCAGATGCTTCCTTTTATCTCTCCTTCATCTGGGTTTTATCCACAGCTCTTTATGCTTTATTAAATTCTATGATCAATCATAAGACTTAGATATTACCACAATTACAAAAGAAGATGACGATAATGTTTTCAAACTGGATTTGTGGTCCAAGAATACAACACCTCACTTAAAACAGGTTAAAACTTAATTATTTATTGAAGAATTAAAAAAACAAAATCAAAAAAGTCAAATCATTGCAAAGTGTAAAGTGAAACCATCTGAGCAGCACTAAAACACTGCACAGAGATGTAGTGAAATCAACCTCAAGGTATTGGAGACTTAAATAAGGCTTTCTTTATATTGTCTTTGAAAGACAATGAAGAGACACAATTTATTAGTGATTTAACGGTCCAAACAGACTACTCTTACCAGTATCAAGGATTTGAAGCAGAAGTATAGAGCGACAAGATATTTCAAAACCTGACTTCACCACACGAAGAATCGTGTGATCACCCCAAATAAAGCTTGATTACATCCCTCGAATCAGAAATGATTTTGACCATCACATCTGCTTCTCATTCTGCACATTTAGAGTTGCAGAGCAAATTTAAAAGTGATCCAGTTTGCTAATAAATACTTAAATACTCAACACAATTGCTTCATATTGATTCAGTCCTTTAGAAAGCTTCACTTTCTATATTTTACTGCTTGGTAACATATATCGGCAATAGTCGATACAACACCACAAGGTACTACTGAGACCTAAAGCATAAATCGGGGTTCAAGTCCAACATGAGACTTAGTTAGTATGTAACGTAGCATCACTTGCTACATGACGCTACCCTGTTTCCTAAAAAAAAATAGTTCCCGTACAATTAAACTGCAAATGCAATTATATTTTTGTAGTGAACGTCAGAAGTTATTCATTGTGTTGTGGTCAAAGTATTTTGTGACTCGCACAAACAGTACTTTTTATTAAGGAGAGTGAGCTGTTAGAAGGTGGTTACTAAGCTTAGGACTGTCAAGCCAAAGACCTGAGATGATTAATGTGTCTGGTTAGGTTCACGCAAGAAAACCACCGACGAAAATTACTGTTTACTCTATTACACCAGGCCTCAATCTTTCCCTGACCCTTACCAGCTCCTGTACCTGCCTATTCCCAGCAATAAAATGTTACACAAAGCGTAGATTGTAGTGCAGGATCACACATTACATCAGAAAACAAAACCGGATAATTTCTGGAATATCGGATATTTTGGCAGACAAAATTAGGTTTTCTGGTAACATTTTATTGATATGGTCAGTATCAACATATTTGCAACTCACTACGTTATGTCAGCCTATATTCTCATAATGGTTGAAATTACGTTCCTCGGAAAACATAATCGCGTTCGCAGTTTAGTCGTATAGGAATGTAACTTTTAGAAGACAGGGTTGTATAACTTGAGGATAAGGAAGTACTGATTTTTAAAGAGACTGTGACTGTTTAGCTCGTAACTTGTTCTGCTGCCACGTGATTGGCTGATCAGATATTTGTGTTACCAAGCAATTAACGGGTGTCCCTATTAAAGTGGCGAGTGAGAGTAGGTTAATATTTTGTCACATTTTCAAAAAACAGTACTACTTCCTGTAATGGCTCCACCCCAGGAACCCTCTCCAAAAGACGTTTCCTAAGTAAAAGAGAGCCACAGTCCACCATCCTCCATCTGTACAAAATGTATTAAAAGCTATTCCAGACTTCAGCCCTCTGAGTTAGTCACACGTTTCCCAAAGTTGCAGCCTTTTAGGAAACAAATTCTTCTTTTGTTACTTTCTTTCCACTGCAACCCGACGGGGAAACACAAAGAGGAATTTAAATAATCATTAAGAAATCAAATTTCATAATATTTACAGGTGCATGCAGGAAGCCTGGGAGGAATCATGCTTAAGTTGTGGTGAACAGAGTGCAGATTAACTTTATTCGATTACCTGTGATAGAAATTTCCCCTCTTCCTCAGTCAAGTATTACTAGATCTTGGAACAATTGTAGACAGAACAAAGGGCCTACTGTGACCTTAAGCAGTCCTCTAATCATGACACACCCTGTGACCTCTTGTCCTCTTTGTGACCTCTTCAATGAGCCCATCTTGTTTGCCTGTTTGCTGATTATCTAACTAGATTACTAAATTTACTCTGTTCCCCCAGATTCCTCTTTATTTTTCTCTTACTTATGCTTACTTGACTTGTGTTAGGAGCCACTTTTTAGGAATCTCAATATTCTTTCAGTGTAAAGTGTAATATTTTTAGATATGTATGTTTATATATATCCATGTTGATTTTTTATTTATTTATTTTGATTGAAGTTTTGGGAGCTCCATAGAATAATTGTGTAGCTTCTCGAACTCTCCAGTCGCATCTATTATGCCTTTTTATGTCTTTCGTTAAGCTTTTATGTAGTTTTTTATGTGCGAAATAATAAACTAACTAAACAAAAAAAAAAGAAAAACAAAAAACACTTAAATGACAGATCCACTTGATTTGTTTTACTGCTGAAGCTTCAGATTAGCTTCATGCACATTTAATATACTGGTGCACAGGACAAAGACTGTGGATGTTGGCCCCTATCACTTGCATTGTAAGGATTTTAGGAAAGGATTTACCCATAGGAAGTGTAAACAGGGGGGAATAGCTCCACAAATCAAAACCCCTTTTAGTGTTTGAATGGACACATTACTCTTGTTTTGTTAACCTTTGGAATATGTTCTGATCTACAGTCATCAGTGATCTGAGTCACAAGTACAAACCTGAAAAATGAACCTAGCCGTTCAACATCTGCCACGTGATATTTTTGGATTACTGAGGTTTAATATTGAGACCAATGCTGTATGACCTGTTCTAGGAACCATCTGCTGGGTTCTAGGAACCATCGAACAACGTTGTGTTTTCAGCGTTACCAGTTGCTGAAAACCACATAATCACACAAAAATTCACTGTATTAAACTCCACACTCTACACAGGATATTACAGGATCAGGAAAGTGAGGGGTTTCAATCCTAGGAGAGTTTTACATTTCCTTCACACATACCTATAGACAACAGAACAATGGATGCAGACACTGGATTAAAACTGTAGAACATCTACATCTACATGTGTTTCCATGTCTGTCAGACTTTTTTCCCCACAATATTACACCTGAGACGACACCTGTTCACAGTATAAAGATGTGTATACAAGTACAATCAACCAACACACCACATTATTCCATATAATATCTGTAATTATTGAAAGTCTTTTTGTTGTGTCCTCAGCTCGCTTCGCGCCTCAATACGTACTGACCTCCGGCTCCTGCAGGAACAGGTGTTTTGAGCTAGTTGAGCTGGAACCACCCAGTTGTCGCTGTGACAACCTGTGTAAGACCTACAACAGCTGCTGCTCTGACTTTGACCAGCTCTGCCTCAGGACAGGTACTCGATTATCAGCACCCTCTTGTCCTCTCAATTGTCCTTCCCTTCTACAGAGTTTCCGCCTTTGCTGTATTTCTGTTGTGATGAAACTCGATAATGCCAAACATTTTGTTTGATGTTAATGTGTGGTGTTATTTTGAACAGTTTCTGTACGATTAAATGATAAAAACTATAATTTAAGCTCTCTTGCACTTGTAGAGTAGAGATATTAGTGAAGCAGAGAACAACAGCAATGGACATGCTGCAATGATTTAAAAAACAAACATGGCTCCCAGAGTTTTGGGGGTGTGTTTGAAATCAGAGGAAAGGGACTGTTCAAGGTGAGGTTTAGGTCAGAGAAGCCAAATCAAAGTCAAAATTTTTTGTCATTATACGGGAGGAAATCCCTGGACATCCGGCATTTAATCTCCACCAGGTGGCCAAGAAATTCTATCCAACAGAATAAACTATCCGCCACATAATGCATCTTTCATCACCATATAGTTTTGAGGTACTTCTACTGTTCTTTAGTATTTTTGTTTATGGTGTTTTATACTTCTACTCTACTACATTTATTCTAAAGCTGTGATCTCCACATTACTTTATTAATGGTAAAATACATAGGATGTTGTTATAAATTAGTTGCAGTAAGTTGCAGTACCAACAGTATAGTATATAGTATTCAATGACTCAGTCACACTGTCTAAAGTAAAACAGGAATTACCTGTTTTTCTGCATGAATTGGTCATAAAATAAGATCTGAGCTTCATCTAGTGCAGACAGAAATAACATGTTTAAGCTAATTACACACAAACATTTATTATTTAATTGTTAATGTCTATACTTTAGACATCCAATAAACATTCAAAGGAAAAGTGAACCACTGGATTTAAAAACCGATCAACCCTCTTTTGTAGCTGTATGTTATTCTTTCTCACACAACTACATCAGCTCATTCATAGTCAGAATATATTTTTATTTTGTAGCAAATATGCTGCATAATCCAAATCGTCATATGCAGGTCACCTTTGGCTCCATGGTGCTGCCTTTTCAATTCAATTCAATTCAATTCAACTTTATTTATATAGCGCCAATTCACAACAAAGTCATCTCAGGACACTTTACAGAATAAATAAATAAAAGAGAACCCAACAATTCCCCCTGGAGCAAGCCATAGGCAACAGTGGAGAGGAAAAACTCCCTTTAACGGAAGAAACCTCCAGCAGAACCAGGCTCAGGGTGGACGGCCATCTGCCTCGACCGGTTGGGGTGAGTGGAAAGGGGAGAGAGAAAAGAACAGAGCAACAAAAGCAACAACAAAACATCTGGCAGATTGGTAGGACCAGTAGCTTCATGCTGGAAGACACACAGCTTCAAACTCCCCTCCCCAACTATTCAACGTTTATCAGTCTGCCAATCATTTTCCCAGTAGTGTTGTGTGTCAGGCTGCTCTTTGGCAAACTTTGGATCTATTTGGGAGAGAGAGTGATGCAGCAGGACATTAGAGATATTACAACCAGTTAATTCAGACCCTTTGTATATCACTGTCAGAGGAAAATTTAGGAAAATAATTTTCTGTTGCAGTAGAAGTACTTTTATCTTTGATATATGTTTAGATGCTTTAGCCGTCTGAATGCTGCATCTTTACTTTCACTACCTGAACAGATGATGTCATCTAAAGGAGTTCTGTTGGAAAAGGACGGTTTTTTTCCCCAATGTGCTTTGAATTAACATGGTCTATTTGTGTATTTCCGTTTCCCCCATGCTAATTCCAGTGTTTGTGGTCCCCCTTTACATTCTCTCCTTCAGCCTGGTGGTCTTTGGCTTACCATAGCCTTGCCACTCTATTCTTTCTTGTGCCAGAAATGATGATGCTTGCTTTTATGTCTGTGCTCAGGTCTTTACTCTAAATGTGTTAGATCCCACTTTGAGATCCCACTTATTTCCCCCCCGTTCTTTCTATAACCAGAGGGAGGCTATGAGTGCAGTAAGGATCGGTGTGGCGAGAGTCGGAATGAACTGTATGCCTGCCACTGTTCTGATGACTGTCTGGCCAGAGGAGACTGTTGTACCAACTACAAGACTCTGTGTAAAGGTCTGTGAATTTAAATGTTCTTTAATAAATATTTACTGGGCATAAATATAGGCTGTCTAAGAGGCTATAGCTCTATGATGCTGTAATGGTCATAATACAAATTAGTTTTTGATCAATACATCAGTAGGATTTACTCTCTTTAAAGTATTTTGGGCAATCAATGATTATTCGCTAACATCATTTCAATATTACCACCACAAACAGGATTAGGAGTCGACTCTAGCTGCTCAGTGAGGCTCTGCTCAGGCACAGCAATGCTTTGAGCTAACACGGTTTTTGGGGTCATTTTACTCAAAAACAGGATAAAAGCTCCCATTGCTATATAAAGTCAGGGAATCACCTAAATCAGTAGGATTCATCCTCCAGAAACCATGAAGAATCTATGGACTGACAAACCAACCCTAACAATACTTCAGCCATCTTGTTCGTGCGGCTAAAAGTTCTAACATCTGGCTTGACTTTGTTTCAGGAGACAGCTCATGGCTTCAGGATGATTGCGAGGAGATCAAGACCCCTGAATGTCCAGCTGGGTATGTTTTCATCTCAACAGTACAGCAGAATAGAGCCATAATGAGACAAACAGATCTTCTTTCTTGTTTTTGTTTTGTTTTAATAAATGGTGCCAAGGTCAAGCGTGAACTTCCTTCCAACCAAACATTAAGTTTGTTACCTTATCTATTTGCCAGACAGCTGAATTATTAGCTGAGCACTGAAAAAAGTTGACCAGGTTTAACAGCATCTCATTCCTCCTCTGGTTTTGTGTTTGTGCAGCTTTGTGCGTCCACCGCTCATCACGCTGTCAGTGGATGGATTTAGAGCATCTTACATGAAGAGAGGAAACACTGTCATACCCAACATCGAGAAACTCAGTAAGGCTCTGATGGTTTAGCTGTAGATCTCTAGATCTAGTTTATCTAGTTTTATCAGTGGGTTCCTGTCCTAATAGGTGTTTTGTTCTACTTTCCAGGATCATGTGGAACCCATGCACCATACATGAGACCTGTTTATCCCTCTAAAACCTTTCCCAACCTCTACTCCCTGGCTACGGTATGGCACAGGGACACTCATGTTGTCTGTCTTTCAGGCTTCTCTTGACGTTCAGCTGAGGCTGACTAGTGCAGGATTGTTTCCAGTTGTCACAAGTTGTAACCACTTCTCTAGCTCTTTTCACTATGTGGCAAATGGCATAGCTGTCACAAATGTGATGGATTTGAACCAGCGACCTTCTAGCTGTGAGGTGGCAGCAGTAACCACTCCACCATCTATGTAAAATCTTACTCTGAAGAAACTACAGGCTGTTCAATTTGTATTGATTTATTTTTAATTCTGCCAGTGGAAATAACCTAATATGGCTACAACTAGCAGTGAAACAGGGAAATTGTTCACATACACACTCCTGTAAACAGTATGATATTTAAATGTGGTGGTGGGCAGCACAGAAAAGAACATACAGTGAGTAGAATTATTAACTAAGTAATAGTCTCAGTCATAGTATTAGTTCTCAATCTTTTTCAGGGACTCTACCCAGAATCTCATGGTATTGTTGGCAACTCCATGTATGACCCAGTGTTTGATGCCACTTTTACACTGAGAAGCCGAGAGAAACTGAATCATCGCTGGTGGGGAGGGCAGCCTGTAAGTATCGTCTCTTCTCTTCTTGTCTCATCTCGTCCCTTTTCGTTTCATGCCTTTTGCCATCGCAGAGGCATTTGGTAAGAATGTCCACTTGGAGTCATGGATGAACTGATTAGATATTGGTGGTCACATGCAATATTTTAGTAACGCATGGAGGGAATTTTATTACATCTGGCACAAACATCCACTTGGACTGACAGATGAACTGATTAGAATATGAGTCTGGGCACATGCATTTAAACTTGACTGGTTGGCAAAGATATGAAATTGGACAGAAGTTCTTTTTTTTTTTTGCTTTGATGAATGAAGGGTAACATTTATGTGGAGCCAAGGAGTTGTCAAGGAAGGAAAAGCATGCTCACAAATTACGTTTCTCCAAACAAATTATTTAATTCACGCTCTCGACTTAGTCAACCGTTCACACAAAAGTTTCCAAATTACAAAATAATGGCTACATGTAACAGCCTACATACATACTGTGCAAACACAACCACAACCAGTGTGAATGTTTTTAAATGATTTGGAGTAACAGGAGTTACTTCCTCTACCCTTATACTGTAGCGTACAGTAAACCTTGACCTTGGCTCCCTCACGCTTATTGTTTGTGTCCAGGATTACATAATAAATTCATTATAGACTGTGTCAGACTGATGAAATAACGAGACCTTGCTGATTATTCCTAGATCTGGATCACATCACTCAAGCAGGGAGTGAAGGCTGCTACCTTCTTCTGGCCTGTGTAAGACTACACACACATGCACCAGACATGCAAAAAGTTTACGTTTCTGGATTGCCAGTGTTTTTTTGCTTCACTCTTTACCTGTCAGAATTTAGGGGGTCAGGGGAGCGTCGTTATCTTATATATAACATCGATTAAAGTGATTGCCTGAAACATTACACTGTTGAACCAAAGCAAAATCCCATTTTATTAAACAAGCTTTAAAGGATAAGGGGTTACATATGACCTACGGAGGCTGAGACAGTCATTTGGATTTTGGTCAATTATCTCAAACTTTGTTATCTTGAGACAACGTGAAATATTATCTTGTTAAAAAATTATGCTGAGAAATGACCTTGTTACCTCACAAAAACGAGATAATTATGTCTAACATGAGACAACAGTATCTCTGGCTGTTCTGGGGTTTATAGCCATTAGATGTATTCTTCATCTCTTCATACCCATAAAACCATGCTATGGACTTATTACCACTTGGTGGCTCCTATTATTTTCTCACATGTAGCATGAACTGAGTTACCTTTTACTTGGAAGAAGACCGAGACCTGATGGCATTTGGCATTGTTCTCACCTGCCCAAAAAGAGTGCAAACTCTTCAGGGTTTAAATAAACATTTCTGCTGTGAATGTGCCTCCAAACTCACTGCAGACACATTCACTAAATAATTTAATGGTCGACAGAACGTTCTCCAAGTCATCAGAACATGCCAGTTCATGTCCCGGCTGCACTCAACCTATAGCCTGCCAAACACAAAGCAGCCCACATTTATCAGCACAGGAGAGGCTTTGCTGAAGCAGGAGGCAGGTCTCAGCAGAGGGATGGCGTCTGCCTGTTTTTACAGCAATTTGTGCAAATGGGCCTATTTACCCTGCGCAGGATTCCTCTGTGAACTGGGGTTGCAGTGGAGTTTGCTGTGTTTTCTTGCACTTGGCACTGAAGGAGGCGTGTGAGAAAACAAAGAAAGAGACAGGAGTGCGTGTGCAGTGTGATGGGGAGGCAGTGAGAGCGGAGGTCTGTGCCGTCATACGCGACACATCACAGAAGGTGTAGTACCTGCAGCTGTCGGGCTCAGCTTTGTAGGTGCCCCACCACCACCCACATGCAGAGCACAAGAAAGCAAAGAAGGAATGGAGAAGAAGAAGAAACCTATTGAAAGTGTTGACATAGACAAAAGTGCAGAAAGAGAGCAGACGTGGAGAGAGAGAGCGGTTACAGTGTAACCACACCACCCTTTTCCACGCCACCCCCCACGGCCTCATACATCAAGCCTCAGTCAGGGCCTCGGTCCTGCTCTTGATGGTTGACAGCTGTGGACTGTATGACAGCCAGCAGCTCAGTTGGTGGCCTCATCATCGCTACACAGACGGCACACAGGGAGCCTTTGACTAAACAGTGAGAGGGCTTTAAATCTATCCCTCCCCACAAGCCTCAACTTTACGAGGCTCCTCGTGAGTCAAAGAAGAAGTGGAGTGGAGTTTGATGATTTCATGGTTCAAGAGATCAGCAGGGTCTCTTACCGTAAGCTCTGGGTTTATGTATTTGGCTTGTTTGTCAGTAACACCGCTGGTTTTCCTCATCACTGTCCCACAATGTGGCTGCATGTTTCTTCCAGTGCCATCCCACTGGAGCGGAGGATACTGACCATGCTGCAGTGGCTCCACCTCCCTGAAGGAGAGAGGTGAAGTCAGCTTATATTTTTTATATCATCTGCTTCACATGTGTTTTTCATCTCCCTGGTTCCTTAAGATTTACACGTTATTTTTGTCAGCGTTTGCAGCCACAGTTTGGCTACAGTGGGAGTAAACTGTTTTTTTTTGCTATATCTCACAGGCTGTTCAGAGTCGGGTCATGTAAACGTGTACTACTGCTGTATGTTCAGAGTAAAAACAGTCATTGATGTTAATATGTTACTGTCAAATCAAACGGGTTCTTGTTAATTAAATGAAAGCATAAGATTTTATTAATGTTTCATTCTAATTGTGGGGTTTGTGTACACTGTGACACCGCCATTGCTACTGCTATTGCAGCTACAATCAGTTTCCTAAACTTTGTAGCTGGTTACTCCTGCTACTTGCCCCCCACCCCTTCATACTTTAGCATAGTACAGTGCATCCAGAAAATATTCACAGCACTTAACTTTTTTCACATGTTATGTTACCGCTTTATTTCAAAATGGATCAGATTCATTATTTTCCTCAAAGTTCTACAAACAATAGCCAATAATGACAATGTGAAAGACATTTGTTTGATATCTTTGCAAATTGATTAAAAAAAAAAATTATAACACTCACATGTACATAAGTATTCTCACAGCCTTTGCTTAATACTTTGTTGAAGCGCATTTAGCACCAATTACGGCCTCAAGTCTTTTTGAGTATGATGCGACAAGCTTGGCACACGTCCAGTACCTGCAGTACCTCTCAAGCTCCATCAGGTTGGATAGGGAGCGATGTACAGCCATTTTCAGATCTCCAGATATGTTCAATCAGGCTCAAGTCTGGGCTCTGGCTGGGCCGTCAAGGACATTCACAGAGTTGTCCCATAGCCTTTCTTATCTTGGCTGTGGGCTTAGGGCCGTTGTCCTGTGGAAAGATGAACCGTCACCTCAGTCTGAGGTCCACTGCGCTCAGGAACAGGTTTTCATCAAGAATGTCTGTACATTGCTGCATTCACCTTTCCCTTTCCTGACTACTCTCCCAGTTCCTCGCCTCTGAAAAACATCTCCACAGCATGATGCTGCCACCACCATGCTTTACTGTAGGGATGGTATTGTCCAGGTGGTGAGCGGTGCATGGTTTTCTCCAGACATGACACTTGGCATTCAGGCCAAAAAGGTCAATCTTTGTTTCATCAGACCAGAGAATTGTGTTTCTCATGTTCTGAGAGTCCTTCAGATGGGCTGTCACTGGCCTTTTACTGATGAGTGGTTTCTGTCTGGCCACTCTACCATACAAACCTGATTGGTGGACTGCTGCAGAGATAGATGTTCTTCGGGAAGTTTCTCCTCCTTCCACAGAGAAATGCTGGAGTTTTCTCAGAGCGACCACCAGGACCTTTTATAGCCAGGTGTATGCTTTTCCAAATCATGTCCAATTAACTGAATCCCCTACAGGTGGACTCCAATCAAGTCATAGAAACAGTTCAAGGATAATGAGTCGAAACAGGAGGCACCAGAGCTCAATTTTGAGTGTCATGGTAAAGGCATGTACATGTTATTTTTCTTTAATTAGTTTGAATACATTTGCAAAGATTTCAAACAAATGTCTTTCACATTGTCTTTATGGGGTATTGTTTGTAGAATTTTGAGGAAAATATTAAATTTGATCAATTTTGAAATTAGGCTGTAACATAACAAAAGTCCTGGGACTACTCTGGATGCACTGTATACAACTCGTTGTAAGGGCCTCTAATCAGATGCTACTGGTGGGACGTAACTGAAACCAACTAATGAAAGTCACCACTGATGTCATCTTCAGTTAATTACCATGAACCTTTATGTAATCTGACAAAACTACAAAGAAACATTTTTCACAGATGAGCTTAAAGCTTATTTTCTAAATATAAACAAATATAGAGTTTGATACCTTGTAGTATATTGTATTTAAAAAAAAGATTGTTTTTGTATAACTGCTAAAACACATAAATAAATACTTCAACCACCCGCCATAGGTATTGTTAGTTACTGCTATAGTACCACTACAACAAATACGTCACCCATATGACCTGTATATGACCTGTATCATGTTTCAGGCCGTACGTTTATGCAATGCACTCTGAACAGCCAGACACCTATGGACACAGGATGGGGCCCATGAGCATAGATGTGAGTACAGTGTTGTGTGTGTGTGTGTGTGTGTGTGGTGGTTCTGTGGATTTAGACATGCATAATGCTGAGGCCACGGCTCCTTGACCTTCTTGTCTTGTCTTGGATGTGTTTGGATAAGAAGCTTATCAAAACTTGCGTTTACTGACAGGTGGACGTGTTGAAAGTACATCATAAACACAAACAAGATACAATTTGACATTTTGCACTTTACATGCACAATTTTAGTTGTGTAGCTTATCTTGAACCTGACACACACTGGATTAACGTGTGCACTCTTTGTGTATTTCAGTTGAACAACCCTCTGAGGATGATCGACAGAGTCATTGGCCAACTGATGGATGGACTTAAACAGATGAAACTGCATCGCTGCGTCAACATCATCTTGGTGGGGGACCACGGTACGGACACACACCCACACAAACACAGATGATATCCAGAGGTATCAAACGACCACACTGACAAAATATTCTTATGACCTTAGTGTACATGGAGGGTAACGTGCACCATCACTGAATGTTCAGTCCTACTTCTGCTTCTTTATAGCAGCTGTGCTCAAAGATACTTGGGCATCTTCTGTGTGTTCGCAGGTATGGAGGAGGCCCACTGTGACCGCACAGACTTCCTCAGTAACTACATGACCAACGTTGATGACATCATTCTCATACCTGGGTCCCTGGGCAGAATTCGCGCCAGATACCCCAACAACCTTAAATGTGAGAGACCGGGCAAAACATTTAGAGACCAGTTATTTATTTATTTATTTAATCATGCAGACACCTTCTCTGTGCTCTGAGCACAAACTTTTCAACAAGCATAAAACAATAATCAATAATTTGTTGCTTTGTGTTGTTGCTTTGTTGTACTTTGTAAGGGATATCAAATGCACGGTAGCAGTTTTCACATTCTTTTTCTTTCACATTTTTTATTTTTTGCAGATGATCCCAAGGCTGTTGTTGCAAATTTAACAGTAAGTGTGGGGTTTGCATAGAAAATCTTGTATATGAATTAGTAGTTCTGATCGAGAACTTATTACATTTATTAACAAGTTTAGGGCGACTGTGGCGCAGGAAGGTAGAGCGGTTGTCCACCAATCTCCCAGTTGTTGGTTCAATCCCCGGCTCCTCCGGTCACATGTCGAAGTGTCCTTGAGCAAGACACTGAACCCCAACTTAGTTGCTCCCGGTGAGTGTTGGCCAGCTGCATAGCAGCTCCCCCATCGGTGTATGAATGTGTGTGTGATTGTGAGTGTGAATGGGTAAATAAGAAGCAGTGTAAAGGGCTTTGAGTGCCAATAGGTAGAAAAGCGATATATAAGTGCAGAACATTTACCATTTAATTTACTAAAGATTTATTTGTTAAAATTTTCTGATGTTAATTTGTGTGAATGAACTGTGAAACTATTTTTACAACATTGAGCTGTTTTATAATATAAGAACAATGTAGATTACTGGTATCACTAAACATCTTGGTCTGAAACACAACATCCGTGTGTAGAAAGGATTAAAGGTGCAAAAAAGACAAAAACCAATGCGGGGAAAAGCCAGACTGCAGGGTTAAACATAAAGCTAACCGAGGTCTTTTTGTTTTCATTTTTAGTGTAAGAAAGCAGACCAGCACTTTAAGCCATACTTGAAGCACCACCTGCCAAAGAGACTGCACTATGCTAACAATCGGCGCATCGAGGACATTCATCTATTGGTGGAGAGAAAGTGGCATGTTGCTAGGTAAATTTTTATCCTCTCAACCCTCACAGTGACTCTCACCCTCAACATCACGTCTGTGTCAGGTACACCTTTGTGCAGATTCTCTGGGGTTTCAGCTTTGTTCAGCACATAAGCAGTTTGATCGCTTCCACATTTGATCTTGACTTCTACATTTGACTTTATTGTAGCATCTGTTTCCTAATCCACATTTTGAAAAGTGGAAGGCCCAGTCCCATCAGTCAGTTGCTTCAGTTGCTGACTGATATAATAAATTATATCAGCTTTGGAATTAACAATTTATAATGACAGTGGTTCACCTGCCACAATTAGGACCTAATTAATTAATAAAAAGTTTTACAATAAATTGATTTGCTTACATGCCACAATTAGTTTCATTTAGTTTTAACTTTTGTTTGTTTGAAGAAAGACTTTTTTATGCCTTCAGCAGGGAGTATATTTGGCATATTGACGCAAATATACTTATATCTTTAAAACAGACAAAGGGTTAAATCCTCAGTCAGACATTTAAAGTGACCAATCACTTGTTTCCCATAAGAGCCTGATTTTTCTTTTTTCTGGTGCCAGGAGCTGTACTTTACTTCTTATAATGTATGCAAACACTGCAGTAACAAAAAGTTGAATTAGGCACAGCCTTTGCTGCAGCATAATCTAACACAGTGCAGTCATCCAGCTAGATTCTGCAGTGAACGTATGCATGCAGGCAGTATTGAACGCAGGCTGTCTGAGCAGCAGGAGCAAAAAAGAAAAGACCAACAGGGCACCTCATTAACAGTGATGCATGGTTAATTAAAAAGCTGCATCACTTTATTGTGTTTGACAAGGTGGGGACATATTAGAGGACACGTGATCACGTTTTCTCTAAAGTCACTTTGCAGGGCATGTACATGTAATTTGTAAAAAACTGTTACCACAGCCCAAAGACATGCATGTCAGGTTAATTGGTGACTCTTAACTTGCCTGTATTGTGAATATGAGTGTGAATGGTTGTCCGTCTGCGTATGTCTCTCTGTGTTGGCCTTGAAATAGACTGGAGACCTGTCCAGGGTGTACTCCGCCTCTCGCCCTGTGACAGCTAGGATAGGCTCCCGTCGTCCGTAACCCTACACAGAATAAGCGGCTACAGATAATGAATATAGGGATAGATGGCAAATGTGTAAAGACAGAAAACACATAATTTCAAATTGTTTAAATGTGTACACCATGTACTATAGTACCACTCAGAAAACAAATGGTGACATTTCCGAATGGCACATGCCTGTAAAACATACAGTGACTCCTAAGCCTGGTAATAAACGTTGCCAAAATTGCTTAGAGTTCAGAGTGTTAAATTCAAAGCCAGGTGACAAAGTGGATGTATATTTTGTAGTTTTACTATGTGGCTGCTTAAGAAGCTGCTCTTACTTACTCAGTGTAGATGTGGCATTTTCAGACCACCCACCACTGAAGCTTTAATGCACATCTTGAATTGCTTAAGACCACATTTAATCAACAGGTTCTGTTGTCAACTCACCATTAACACATGTCAGGCTGAAAGGTTTTGAGCTGAGCTGACCTGAGACGCGCTGATGTGAAAAACATACATCTGTGTAAAAAAGTGCAGCTGTTGAAACATGAGTCAAACATGAATGATTAACTCAAATTAACTCCGACAGACATTTAATCTCTTATTGTGACAATGAGGAAACCATGAGGTCATCTTGTCAGCAGCAGCCTTCTGTAGAGCAGCCGTGACACACACACACACACACACACACACACACACACACACACACACACACACACACACACATAGGGCTGCTAAATGAAAGAGACCTTTGAGGTTTCTGTGCAGCTCAGATAGACGGATGATGGGGTAATCATTCGCACTGGAGCTGCAAGCACAGTGTTGGAACATACACACACAAGCGCACTGTGTATAAACCGACCAATGGCTTTGTAAATCCCAAATCAACTTGTTCACCCCCAAAGTAACTCTTGAGTTTGTCTTATTTCCCCATTAGCGAGTCATTTACATTTTCTACATGCTTGTGGCTTCACCTCCTGGAGACAGACACCCCTATGCACACACACACCCACACACATCACACTGTATAACTGAACGTAGGGCTTTAATAGATATTTAATGAAAAGTAGCTGTTTCTTCATTAGAGGACGGGGGCTGGACTTGTATGAAGGAGCTGTTGTCCTGGTCTGAGACCTGAACTAGGTAAAAACATCCTGTACTTCAACTGTACTGTGCTGTATACTTTAACCCTTTACAACCTGATGAGTGACCCTAATGGGATACTGAGAGAAATGTGGTTCTTCTTCATGATTGACAGGTACACAGTAAAGCTTGGGATATTCAAATTGTTCTACACATTTTTTCCGATATTAAGACATAACTGTAATAGGTCCATTTGGTTCTTTGGCTTCAATGAGTTCAACGGCCATATGTACCATCTCTTCCAACATGTGCTCTCTTTCCTGATGTAAGACGTACCTCTTTTGGCTGATCAAAAATAAGATTGGAGGGGTTCAGTTGTGCTGCTGGTGGCTCTGTCAGCAGGGCGTTGCAGTAATCAAGATGAGGTGTGACCACTGCCTTCACAAGGAGTGGAGTTACGTATTTAGAAAGGAAGGTCTGATCTTTCTGATGCTGTAGAGGGCAACTGCATTTGTGGAAGATGGAGGAGATGTGGTCAGTAAAGGAAGGTTGGTCATCAATGACTCCCAAATGTCTGTCAGACTTTGGGACAATCGCTGAAAAGCTGAAGATGTTGTATCTAGACCAGATCTGTTTTTAGAAGACTGAGATGAAAATGCTTTTTCTTTCTCTCATCCAAGCAGCGATATCAGGAGACAGGTGGAAATACGTTGTGTAATCGGCATAGCAATCAAGGGAAAAGCTGTGTAAGCAGATAATGGAAGAAGAAACCACATGGAAAGATGGATAGAGATGTGGTTTTATGAGGCTTTTGATAAACGTAACGTAGCCTGTTGCAAAGCTGTAAAGATTTTAATACTAGGTCACCAAATAAAGTGCTAAGTATACAGCTGTGTAACAATTCATTTACAGGTTTGATATTCTCCACATAATTTCCTGGAAACAATTTTACAGAAATCGGGAAATATTTTTAGAAAGTATTCCAATTGTTTTTTGTAATATATGTATGTTTTTTAAATACAGAATTATAATGTAGGCAAGTATCAACATTTTATAAAAACACATAAATATTCATTAGAGGTTCCAAGAGGATTACAATTATTAATTCTTGATCTCTTAAAAGTGTGATACCTGTACACTGTCATATTAATTCGCTGTTTGAGTTTGTGGAAATTACGTAGAAATGTGTTTGTAAGTATTGCTGTATTGTTGTTATCATTGTAATTAACAGATAAATAGCAGCTAACCTTTAGAAATTTTGGATAAAAAAAGTCCAGGAAATATGGGATTCCTTAAAATAACAAGCTAAAGTAGTTGTCAGTCAATGACACTGAACTACTCTGCATCAACCAAACACTGATCCAAGCTTTGTACTGTTGTTTAAAGGAAAGTTCCTGAAGGCAAGAGACACTGTGGCTTCTCCGGTGACCACGGCTATGACAATAAGATTAACAGCATGCAGGTACTCTTGATAATCTGCGGTGACGAACTACAGCGAGTCATCTGTCCTTTAAACTGCAGAGACAGTTCCATTTCCTCCACCTGTAAAAACCTTGATTCTGTGTTGATTTGATTTACCTGTTACTTGAACCAGTCATGTGACCTGTAAAATGACCTTTTGTTTTCAGACTATTTTCTTGGGGTATGGACCCACATTTAGATTCAAGACCAAAGTTCCACCCTTTGAAAACATTGAGCTCTATAACGTCATGTGTGGTAAGGCATATTTTTGTTTTTCATGACTGTGTGTGAACAAGGTGAGTGATTTTGGCGATACCGAAGTGAAACCTGATTACTCTCGCTCTCAGATCTGCTGGGTCTGAAACCTGCCCCCAATAATGGAACCCACGGCAGTTTGAACCACCTGCTGAGAAGCCCCTTCTACAGACCCACCATGCCAGAGGAGGTTTCCAGGCCAACCGCTTCCGGTCTTGTTCCTGCAGAAACTGATGACCTGGGCTGCAGCTGTGATGACAAGGTCAGCTGGGATGGCTCAGTGAGAGACCTGGGAGCAGCTTCCTGTAGACTGCTGTCACATATAATGGTTTTTAGGAGACTGGCTTGTCTATCAGCTGCAGATATGGTTTTTTCGGTAATAACAACCATGCTCCATGCTAACATCTTCCATCATTTAGGTTTTTAATTTAATTGAAGTTTTGCTCATTTTAGCAGCTGAAAAGCTAATGCTTTGTTATGTGATATGAACAGGATGTAGTAACAAACGAAAAGAGCCTGTAGAGAAAAGAGTGAAGCCGTAAGACAAATTGTAAAATGGGTTCCAAGATGATGGCAAAAGGCTTGGATTTCAGTCCATTAACTGCAACTTCACGAGTTTGACTTCAGCCAGAGCAGGGATCTTTGTTGTATAGATCACTATTGACCCTGTCTCCCTCCAATTCCAGCCAGCTCTCTCCTGTTGACTCACCAATAAAGGAATCTGTCTGTTTTAAACATCCATTGAACATCCACAGACAGCAATTCCTTGGTGGCTGTAATGTTACCATAAATGATAGACATAATGGGTAAAATAAAAATACCTTTAGAATAGCACAGAAAAGAATCAAATCTAATATGCAAAAACCCCCCCACAAGCTTCAGGTTGCTGGTTCCTTTCAAGCACATGTTCAATAGTTAACTCTTCAGCTGTTCCAGTGGCTGGTTGTTTTGTCAGACAGAGCTCTGTAGCTAGAAAAGCTTGTGTCCAGGGTGAGCGAGGTCAGTGCTGATTTTCTATAGGTGTGTAAAGTTATGAGAGTGGCCAGAGGAGCATTAGTGTTTATTAGTTTTCTCACTGTCCATTGCAGTCTGTTCATTATCTTGCCTTGATACCTGCTCCAAACCAGATTATGATGGAGTAGCACAAACCCTCTGCTGTCAGGTTGCTTTTACTGCATAACAGCGTCAGCTGTTCAACCTCTGGTCTGGATGCAGATTCATCACTGCCTCAGATCACGTCCAAAAACGCTGCTGTCACAATATTCTCTGTGGAACTATGTGTTACCTGTCCCCAATCACAGAGCAAGTTAATTGTTAGCATGGGACACTGGTGCTGCTGGAGAGACACAGATCATGCTGATAGACAAGCCAATCATACGGTGGCCCTGAGAGCTTGCGTGGCTGCAAATCGAGAAAAAAAAACCCTGCAAATAGACAAAACACAAGCAAAAAAAACAAAAACATCTTTATCAATTTGATTACACAGGCACAGAAACGTTATGCGTTCTTCTCTTTCTCTTGTGTTCTGATAAAACAATTGCAAGAGTTCTCGCTCCACCAGTCTTGTCAAGGATGCTCTGTGTGGACGTACGGTAGCCAGATATCCCAGAGTGCCTTTCGCGCCCACCAGCGGTCCTGGCGGAGAGTTTAAGCAAAGCTCGGGGCTGATTAAAAATTCATCCTAGTGCTGCTGTTACACCACTTGATCAAGTTTTCATTTTTTTTTAATATGTTAGTACCTCTTTAGATTTATAACATGTGGTTCGTTCGTTGGAATTGTTTCTATTTGTAAATTCGATCGGACGTTTTCGGTCGTCAATTGCCCACGGAACTATTGTAGACAACCGTCATGTCAATGTTTCAAGGGGACACTAAAACGTGACGGATAAATTTAATGTGTAAATGTATTTTTAGTTGCTCCCGGAGCCATTTCCGTTGTGTTGTGGCATTTGGAGTGCGTTTCTTAATGCTGCGCCTGTTTTTTTTTTTTTTTTTTTTTTTTTACCGTTTCTTGTGTTTTGTCTATTTGCTTGTATTTCCTCGGTTTGCACTGATTTGAGCTCTCCAGGTCACCGTCCAATCACTTAAAATGACGATAAAATCCTTGAATGCGATGCATGGACAACTTGAGTAAGGATGAATAACACAATACTTCAGCAAAAAAAAAAAAAAATCCTGTTGACTGAAGCCCTTCAATTGTTAATTGAGCTCACAGAGAGGAACAGTGCTGATCATGAATGCAGCCACATTTTCTGATGTCACAGCTCCCCCTTGTGTACTTACAGTCACATTACAATTTAATGACGCTGACTGTTTAGGGCACTGGTGTGAAATGATCAAACAAATAATCATTTCCCGAGAAAGAAGCACTGATCAGTCTCCCCGTGTTCTCATCATATCAGTCACATCTTTATTTTCATATCTGGATTATGGTATTGTTTATTCAAAAAACAGGAAGAAGCACCAGAGTGGAGTCAGCTTTTTGGACTGACTGTACTAACTGTACTGTAGTTGATTTGTTGATTTATCATGTTAAAAGGGATATTTCACAAATCTTTTATCAGCTATTCACCGCTGCTCTGTAAGTCTTCCTCAAATATGAGGACTAGGAAATGTATATAAAACCTTCATTGGGAGACAGAAAATCCTGCATATGTTCTTTTTTTGCAGAGCCGTTAAACCTGTTTGTATATGACATACTTGATAAAATAATCATTGTATGGTCATACAGCTGCTTCAGAAGGTTGTCAGGCATGTTCACTTTTTGCACATTTTACTGTTAGAAATTCCATTTGAAATTGAAAAAGATTGCAATGATTCTCAATAACCCCTAATGACACAGTGAAAACATGTTTTTAGAAATGAAGTGGGATGAAAGTTCTTAAAGGTTTTGTTTGAAGAATGTTCATTCAGTCTGTTCATTGCATTTAGTCTTATGGATCCATTCTACACAGAGTCCTGGATTTTGTTGTGACATGCAGTGTGAGCTGTACACATCCGTTCAGTGGACGACTCCAGTCACGTTCTAGACACGTGTCATTGAAAATTAAAACATGATAAAGTTCATTTTTGAAAAAAGAGAGATTTCAGGTCTGGAGCTCAAATATTAAAAACATGTTTTCACTTTGTCATTAATGTGGTATGCAGATTTTTCAAAAAGGGGAATTTACAATGCAGTAAAATGTACAAGATTTCAAATCAATAACAATGATATTAAACATGTATCCAAGTATGTGATTGCTTTGTTGTGTTTAGCTCTTTCTGCTTGTTGCCTCTTTGCTTTCTGCTGCAGAGCTGGGGTCAATTCACCCCCATTCAGTTTGAAACTAAATTTGAACCCACACCGTCTGAATGTGATGACCTTCTCGGTCTTGAGGGGTGTACTACTGAGGGGTGACCGAAGTGAATTGAACACAGCCCTGTTTCTGCACTGTTTCACTTTATTTGTGCTGTGTTTTTGATTCCTGTGTAGATCTCTGGCAAGAGATTGTTTCAATCTCCGATCTTTTTGCAGTTGCGTGTAAAAAGTAGGGGCCAGAGAGCTTTGAAAGTGACCCTTGTACGAGGCTATAACCTGGAGTCACTGTGGCTCTGTCTCTTACAGAACAAAGTGGAGGAGCTAAACCAGCGACTGAGGCAAGCTATTGATGGTCAGTCTTTCAGGGTCCTACTGAAAATATGTCCAGTAGTTGATGTACATTAGTAATGTTAGGGGTGCTGTGTATTTTTGTCATCCTCTATAATAAACACACTAAATTCTGTCTATATACGTGGATGCACTGATATTTACAGTCAGTTGTTTCAGCATATTGTACATATGATGATATTAAACACAGCACAATTCCATTTAAAACCTCATCAATATTCTGTGCTGAAAAAGAGAGTCCAATTCAATCCAATTTGATTGGATTGAATTAGAGTTTTGGAAACATGCCCTACTCCACCTCTGCCTCTACTCTCCTCTCTCAGACAGCAGGAATCTACCGTACGGTCGACCTGCTGTACTTTTCCGTACCAAATACTCCATCCTCCACCACAGCGACTACATCAGTGGCTACAGTGAGTCTCTCTCTATGCCCCTCTGGACGTCGTACACCGTCAACAGACAGGTGCTGTACATGCTGTGCCCTTTACCCTGGTTGAAAGTCATTATCATCATTACTGTACTGTACGCTAATGAACAATCGACAAATGTACCTAATTCACCAACACTGTAAATGTTTGGGAACTAAGGGGATCACCTGCTTTCTATTTGCATTTTACGCAGCATCTAAATTTGGAAACATAGATTAACTAGAGAAAGCCTAAAAAGTCTTGTTGTTAAAATGGTGGACTTACAGAACACACACAAATCTTTTCCACAATGAAATGGTCATACGATTACCCACTGTACAAGAACCTGACCTGCTACTGTAACGTATCCTAGTTCTTTTTGTACAACTGGTTTGATCTGATAAGATAGTAGATCCACTGTTCAACTGAAAACTAGCACTTGTTAGTATTTAGCAATGCAACATGTCAGTAGTGTGTGTGTGTGTGGTCCTGCAGGTAGAACTATCACCTCTGCCTGAAGCTCTGTCCAACTGTGTAAGACCTGATAGCAGAGTCCCTCCAGCCTACAGTCAGTCCTGTACCAACTACAGAGCAGACAAACAGATCACCTACGCCTTCCTGTACCCACCCCGTAAGTTTACAACCACTGTTTTAACTTTATAATACAGTGAGTAGACAGTACATACACAACTGTTCTGGAAAAGACATGAAACCACAAAATTAAAACTGTCAGATAGGTTTTATGTTGCGGCTGATTTTTGTAAACCAAATTATTATTGATTATTTACGCAGTTCACATGTGAATAAATAAAAAAATAAAAGATGTGTTGATTGAAAGATTGTCATAAAATAATTAGCTGACATGGACATTAACTAACCCTAGCTCACTAATTTATTGGCTTATATTAAAGACTGTCCACTAGTCATGTCTATTGTCTGATGCTATTAAATAATTTTTTACAGCATGCATTGTATTTTGAAATTAATCACCGAAATCCTCTTGTATTTCTTTTTTTTTGACAGAACTTTCTTCAACCATGGACAAGAAATATGATGCTGTCCTCATCACCAACACTGTTCCCATGTATCCTGCATTCAAGAGTAAGTGAACCAGCGTTTGGTTGTTCAAACTATGTGATTGGAACCCTCTTTAAAACTTGTCCTTTGATTTGATTTGGTGATTTAGAATATTCCTTGATTTTCTTTCTCTTCTACCACCTCTCATCCCATGTTCTCTGTTTCATCCCCTCTGGTTGCCTCCTTACTCTTGCTCTTTTCCACCTTTTGCTCTCAGAAATATGGGGCTATTTCCAGAGAACACTGGTGAAGAAATACGCCAATGAGAGAAATGGAGTCAATGTACTCGCTGGACCCATATTTGACTACGACTATGATGGTGTAAGGGACTCAGCTGAGAAGATAAGAGAGTAAGGACATGGCCACTTATATCACTTTACAATGCTGATTCCCAATTACAGAAATCCACACACTCACACACCGATGGCAGTGGCTGCCATGCAAGGTGCTCCTTCCGGGAGCTGTTGTCTGTGGACGACTGCCTTACCAACCGAGCTACACAAATTATACTTGTGTCCAAATAGAAGCACATTGTTACTCTGTTATACTTTGTGGTGTTGCAGGAGTTAGTCCATGAAATGTTTTTCCGAGTTGAGCTCGAGTCTTCTTTCTTGCAGGTATGTCAGCGGGACCATTCCTCTCCCTACCCATTACTTTGTTGTCCTGACCAGCTGTTTAGACTTCACCCAGGCTGCAGACTCATGCAACGGCCCTCTCAGCAGTGCTGCTTTCATTTTGCCACACAGACCCAGCAACGACGAGACCTGCAATGTAAGAAACATTACACCTTTAAAAGCCTCATCACCTCTTTTAGTTTTTTTTATAAAACTCTGTTGAATAATGATGGAACGTCACAGTCAAACCTTAATGTATGCTGGTGATACATCATCAACCAAAATATTGAGCCTCATACATAATATAGTCTAACATATCTCAAACATCTCAAATTACAGCCCCAATCTGCACAAGGAGGTCTTGTTCAGTACTGTAGGAGGGAAAGGAGTCAGTATACCTGCCATGGCAGACTTCTAAAACTGACAACATTACTGCACAGCCTAGAGCTCGACACGATAAATGACCAATTCTGGCTCCTTCTCTGTCAGCATCTCAGCAGTGGCATTTTCAGACTGACAATCACAAAATAAACAGTCTGTAGTTCTGTTTCTTCGACATAATTAAATCGCTCTAGGTCCCAAATTGTAGCAGAATCGCTCTGTTTGTTTCCATATTGAGAGAGGAGCTTTGCACGTCATTAATTCTTTTTATTCCAATCTTCAGCTGTGACATTGTGGCCTTCAGGGCGTAATATTAACACTTTTCTTTTAAATAATAACCAATCACTTGAGTAAACAAAACATAATGCAACAGGTCTAATAGTGAACAGTCTATTAATTGTAAAAATTCTGTCAGTGACAGAGGATCAGAGGTGGAGCACATTTACTCAGAGGTATAGTGCGTTTTGTTCACACCCCTGACAGTTCCATGGTTACATTGTGAAATCAAAAACACCAGATGCATGCACATTGATAACATATTGTTGGCAAAAATCATGTTCCAACAGTGACCATAGCAGAGCTGCATGCTTACTTTTAAGATTACACAGGACACAACTAGTTTCGATTTGTTGATTTTGTGTTAATATTCTCCTCCCTGCTTCAATGCAGAGCTCAGAGGAGGAGTCTCGCTGGGTGGAGGATCTGATGAAGATGCACACAGCTCGGGTTAGAGATGTAGAGATCCTGACAGGCCTGGACCTGTACCGCAGAACCACGCAGAGCTACCCTGAAATCCTCTCACTCAAAACCTACATGCACACCTATGAGAGTGAGATCTGATGTCCATTGCCCTGGTAACATGAACTGATCTATTTCACCGTGGTGGATGTTTGTGGTATAAAAAAAAAACAAGAGATTTGATCATCTCTGTTACACTGACCTACACAGGCCTTAGTTCTCCTAGACGCTGTGGTGCAGCATTCATGTTGTGGCCTTTTCTCTGAGCTCATTCTCCTCTATTTCATTCATCTGTTTGGACACAGCTTTAATACCACTGAGCTACTGGCTGGGGTACTGTGCTACTGTGGTACTGCCCACTTTAAGTGATTCTGTTTAGCTGTCCAGTTCCTCTGTTCCGTGTTGTTGTTTCATGTTTGACACTCTAATGCAATTCAGTTTCAGCTCAGATTCAGACTAAAAGAAAATCTCAGGTTAGGAACACCCAACCTACTTATTACGGGAATCTAAACTATTTAGTGGTTAGGGTGACTTGTGCCATGTCTAACAAATTACAAAGATGCCATTTAAGTTCAGCCATGTTTGCATGGACCATTACTACACAAAAGACATCTCTTCCAACATATTTGAATAGTTGAAATGTGTCACTTCTGGAAACACTGTAGCTGTCTGCAATTGACATGGCAGTTGATTTCAGGGGACGCTCAAAAGTGACGGACAGGGCTGAGACTCCTTTATTCTTGCTATGATGACTTATTAAGATACTGAAATGGATTGATGTTGAAAAATGCTTTAACCTTGTGATGTCAGATTTAGATATATAAATGTGTATATAGAATGTATTAGTTTTTCACCATGAACAATTAAGGATTTGTTTTCTCTTTCGGGAGCATGTCTCTGTATCTGGTTGTTTTCTATATTTGCAGCATATTTATTTGAATGCTGCCCCTTTGTCGTTATACTGTTGTGAATGTTTTCTTAATTTTAATATCAAACCTACTTCTTTGGGTTCTAGTTTGAGTAGTGCAGTTCCCTCTCACTTCCTTACATTAAAATATCTCTCTACTTCTAGCAGATAAATGACTCCAGATGACATCACTTGGAGGGGCCTTCATTTCAGATTATGTCATCTTGTTGCTCTCACTATGGAGTTTGTAATCAGGGTCAGCCTGCTTTTCCAGAGCTCCTCCAGATGACATCATCTGAACTAATGAATATATCCTCGAGGGTGATCAAGTTTAAAAGCTTTTTTTTTTGTCCTTTTGGCTTATCCTGTGAGTTCAGGGTGGCCTCCGCGGATCGTTGTCTGCATGTTGATTTGGCCCAGTTTTTACGCCGGATGCCCTTCCTGATGCAACCCTCCCCAATTTCTACCGGGCCTGGACTGGGACTGCACAGCTGGGGATGGGAATGGGCTGTCTTGCCCAGTGACACTTCGACATACTATATACTGGGGACTGGGGATCGAACAGGGTCCGTGGAGGACTGCCTTACCGCCCTTATAACGTTTAAAAGCATTAATGTACATTAACACCCTGAACTTAAGCCATGAAAACCAAGTTGAAAAATGGAGAAGTTGCCCTTTAATCCTCATCCATCCTTTAACAGTTTAGAGTAGATGTACAGTACCTTTATATTCTCTTGAAAGAAATTAAAAACATGTTTAAAACATGGAAACAGTTTGAAAACATATTGAAAAATATCCAATTGCACTACAAAGATCACATAATTAAATCTAGATTGTTAACTCTGATGTGAGGTTTACTCATTACATTATGTTTGCATTCAACAGTTTCTCATTCCGTTGGCGGTTAAGAAATGCAATGTGTCTGAGTGTGTGTGCGCGCATAGAATTTGAATGTTAAACTAAAATGTTCTGATTGACTGTTGTGTGTTGTGGTGTGGACGTTTTGTAACTGTGCACAAAAACAATGATAGTGATGATTTCATATGTTTTCCCAATAAACCTTTACCACCATTAAGGCTGTCCTATTTATGCTTTATGTACATGTCATCATAATAAACGTGTTTTTCATAAATCAATTGTGATGAATTGGAAGATGGCTCAAAAATAGCATAAAAGAAAGCCCAACACTTACTGCAGACAATCCACTGAGAGCAGGAAATGATGGATCATTGTATCAGATCTAGCTGTTAACGTGCCTGAGCCTCCAAAGCGACTCTCAAAAGACACTTTTTCTTTGGGTGCAAATGAGCTACGGCCCCCTTTTTGCAGCCTTTGTGAATTCTATACCGCGAGTCAGGAAGCTAGACGTAGGAATTACTCATACCGCTTTGACAGTTACAAAGAACTCTCACCAGAATACCAAAAACTAGAGCACTAGAGTACAGTAGCACATCGCATTCACCAAGGAAATAAAATGAATTATAATTATAAATATGGATTCACAGGCGAGGTTTAGATTACATAATGCATTTATGTACTTCTATGTTACTTGATATGTGTCTACATGAACCAAAGACCTCTATGTAAATAAAATGTCCAAAAAGTGGATTTTATATACATTACTTACAAAAAGTTAGGGATATTTTGTTGACTAGAGTATGTGACAGTTAATATCATCCAGTAAGACGTGCTATGACCTGCCACCTTGATTTTACCCTCTCACGATCCCAGTAATAAATGTGCAGATCCAGGCCTTTTGCTTTGTTAGTCGGATTTCGTTTTTTATTATTGTTTCTTTAGATCTTATGAATGTCTGCAGACTCACCACAAATCAATATGAAAATACATAAATGCATACCGACTGTCCACCTCCACCACTTTAGAGTTCCTAATGGGGGTGCAAATGCAAACAGAGAAAAAGCCGGAGGGGGGGAGTAGTTCGAGGGGAAGCTCCCAGACGACAGTCCCTAGAACTGTTTGGTCCGAAAACATCTATTACTGAAGTAGTATACATCACACAACGGCAATGCGGCCATAGGAATTACAGGAACTGCACTAGGTTGGTTTAAATCCTATCTGTCTGATAGATTTCAATTTGTTCATGTTAATGATGAATCCTCCATGCACACAAAGGTTAGCTATGGAGTTCTACAAGGCTCTGTGTTAGGACCAATACTTTTTACTTTATATATGTCTCCTTTAGGCAACATTATTAGAAAACACTCCATAAATTTCCACTGCTATGCTGATGATACCCAGCTATATTTATCTATGGAACCAGATGAAAATAATCAGTTAATAAAGCTTCAAGCATGCCTACAAGACATAAAGGCCTGGATGTCCCACAATTTTTTACTTTTAAACTCAGACAAAACTGAAGTCATAGTATTTGGGCCCAAAAATATCAGAGATATGATGTCCAACCATATTGTTACCCTAGATGGCATAAGTCTGGCCTCCAGTACTACTGCAAGGAACCTTGGAGTTATTTTTGATCAGGATCTGTCCTTTAAGTCACATATAAAACAAATCTCTAGAACAGCCTTCTTCCACCTACGGAACACTGCCAAAATTAGGAGCATACTGTCTCAAAGTGATGCCGAAAAACTGGTCCATGCATTTGTTACTTCTAGGTTGGACTACTGTAATTCCCTACTTTCAGGATGCCCCAGTATCTCCCTAAAGAGCCTGCAATTAATCCAAAATGCTGCAGCAAGAGAGCAGACTGGAACTAGCAAGAGAGATCATATTTCACCTTCACTAGCTTCTCTCCATTGGCTTCCCATTAAATGTAGAATAGAATTTAAAACCCTGCTTCTTACATATAAAGCTCTGAATGGTCAGGCTCCATCATATATAGAAGACCTCATAGCACCATATCATCCCAGTAGACCACTTCGCTCTCAGAATGCAGGCCTACTTGTGGTTCCCAGAATTTCCAAAAGTAGAATGGGAGGTAGAGCCTTTAGCTATCAAGCTCCTCTCTTGTGGAACCAGCTCCCAGTTCAGATTCGGGAAGCAGACACCCTCTCTACTTTTAAGTCTAAGCTTAAAACCTTCCTCTTTAATAAAGCATATAGTTAGTTATAGTTATGCTGCCATAGGCTTAGACTGCTGGGGGACCCACCCCCCAATGCACTGAGCTCCTTTCCTCCTCTTGACCATCTCTCCTCTCCTCTCACCCCGCAATTCTCACCACTGTATGTCATTAACTCTGTGTGTTCTCTCCCGTAGTTGTCTTTGTCCTCCTCTGTCCCCCTCTCTCTGTCCCTTTCTGCAGGTGTCCCCCGGCTTTGAAGCTGTGTGTCTTCCAGCGTGCAGCTACTGGTCCTACCAATCTGCCCGATGTTTTGTTATTGCTTTTTGTTGCTCTGTTCTTTTCTCTCTCCCCTTTCCACTCACCCCAACCGGTCGAGGCAGATGGCCGTCCACCCTGAGCCTGGTTCTGCTGGAGGTTTCTTCCGTTAAAGGGAGTTTTTCCTCTCCACTGTTGCCTATGGCTTGCTCCAGGGGGAATTGTTGGGTTCTCTTTATATATCTTTATAATCTTGACTTTATTCTGTAAAGTGCCCTGAGATGACTTTGTTGTGAATTGGCGCTATATAAATAAAGTTGAATTGAAAGTTGAATTGAATAGCTGTTGATCCCCTCACGTCACACATCTGACGATTATTATCTATTGACGTGATGAAAATCATTGTCTGCTGCTTGAGCCAAATAGTCAGCCAGCACTTCCTACTGCACCATTAGAGAAAGCTAATGTAGTTTATTGCTGCTCCAGTAAACCAAAGTAAATGGTAAGTGGTCTGCATATATATATCTATATATAACACTGTTCTACCTATTGGTACTCAAAGAGCTTTACACTACTTCTCATTCACCCATTCACACTCACAATCACACACACACTCACACACTGATGGAGGAGCTGCTATGCAGCTGGCCAACACTCACCGGGAGCAACTTAGTTGGGGTTCGGTGTCTTGGTCAAGGACACTCTGACATGTGACCCGAGGAGCCGAGGGTTGAACCAACAGCTACGAGATTGGCGGACAATCGCTCTACCTTCCTGCCCCACAGTCAGACTGTGTAACTGGAATCAATGGTTTGTCCAACTGGTCTGGTTTGCTATTCTCCTGTCAGCCCCAGCCTACAGTACATACTTGACTTTGCCTTCCTGATCAGCTTGTGCAGTCTGTAGTTAGTGCTGAACCACTTTACAATTGAAAATCCTACTGGATGACCCACTGCTCCCAGCAAACTCAAATGACCTGGATAACTGCAAACTGATTGCACAGCTTAATGCCACCTGTGAGTCTGGTAGATGTAATAAGTTAGAGTCAGGTCCAGGTGTAGAATATAGGCTTTAAATCAAGGGAGTTTAACAAATGGTTAAAGAATTACATCCATTTAAAAAACTACTTCCCTGCACATCCCTACAGAGGCACAAAGATAATTGGAAAAAGTGAAATAATTACAAATATAGTTTGGTGATGAGAATCTTTTACAGGTGACGACCATGTGATGTGATGTGGAATATCTACAGTATTTTTTTATTTGATTAAGACCTTGATAAAATAACCACAATAATTAATTTTCTATGTATTTATATTTTAACTAAAAAAGCATTCTGTAGTTTTAAGAATTTAGATTTATAGAGTTAATTTTCCATCCTCCTATGTGCAGTTCCAATGTAATGGGATCAAAACTTAACCTTAAAATAATATCAGAACAAAAAATTGTTGGATTTTTTGGATTCATTGCATTTTGTCTTTGGAAGTGCTTTTCTAGTCTACTGTGAATGTTATCCTAATTTTTATTATTAATATTATTCTTCTTCTGATTTCTTTAACTACTTCATCCTACTTTCAGCTAGAAGCACTGTTCAAACTTTAAAACGTTCAGCTTATTAAAGATGTGCTCCATTCAGCTTTTTAATATCTTTTATACTTTTTTTCAGCAATTTGTTCTCATTCAAATGAATGGAAAGACTCCTCAGCTCCTCTTTAGCTCTGTCCTCTTAGCTTTAACTAGTCGGCCATACTCCAGCCTAAAGAGACCACTCACACTCTCAGCAAATCAAAAGACTTTCAGCTATCAGCCTTGTATCTTATCTTTATTTTTAATATCTTTTACGCTCTTTGAATATTCGCAGTTCTAGTTTGTGGTAATTATATCAGACGCATCAAGTCGTTTCAGTTCATGACCAGAAGTGGAGAGTGTGGTGTCTGAAACTCACTTTGGACCCCACAGAGTTCCCGACATGCTAAAGTCAAAAACGGGGGCTGTTTTAAAATTGCCCCCTGCCTTTATTTTATTGAGCATCTTCGAATAAAGTATATCACCGCATAAGGCATATCAGTGAAGCCTACTGCCACTCAGAGCTTTTACATTTTGTCTAAGCAGTTTTCAGCAAATGTATGACTTAGCAGATTGAAAGCTGTCATTGCCATGGTAACAAACACAGCTGAATCAGGTCATGTGATCGGCCTCAGAGCTCCAACACTTCACTGACAGTTTTCTCCCACATGATACACATTGGAGACACACACACGCACGCACACACACACACACAGACAATTTCAAAATAAATGCTGTTTTGATACTTATAGCATTTAACATGTAGCATTTAAATAGTAAAATTAGTTTGTGGTTTTAGTCTATCTGCAGTAATCCAGGTACGCTGATTAGACAATTGTTAGAATCTCTTCAACCTTCTCCACATTCAGATGTAGATGGTTTAACATTTGAACTTTAACACAATGTTTTGAACTGGTCATACTAGTTTATAAATCCTACTTTTCTTCAGGTGTTTGTCTTAAACTTTGCACTCAGCTATTGCATCTCTACGGTTTCCAAGATTTTTATGCTACTATTTCACGTTACTACTACTACTCGAGGCGAAACAGTTAACCTTCGATTCTGATTATTTTCTTCGTTTTTCAAAATTTTTTACATGTTTAAAGTATTTATCAATTTATTTAGCAATTTTTAAATATTTCAGCTTCAATTCAGTGTTCAGCAAAAGCAAACATTTCAGCTCTTTCAGCGGAAAACCCTTTCAGTGCCCAAGCATTCACAGTGCATTTTGTTTTTGGAAATACTATGTAAAGGCATATAACAAGAAAAAGTATTTTTGTTGTTTTTCAGATACCATTACACATGACACGTGTCGATATCACCCCACTGGTACCGCTGGTATAAAGTTCTGGACAGTGTTTTGAAAGTTCTGTCACGCTAATATTTCATCATAGTCAGTCCCTTATACTTCTAAGAGGGGACAGGGACATTCTTACAGCAGCACACCACTGACGACGAAGGTATACACCTTGCGTTGATTTTTTGAATTACGTTGATGAAAACAATATATGCCATTTTAAAATGCAGGAGGAATAACTTTTGCACATGACTGTAAACACTCAATATGTGGATAACATTACCACCGAAGGACTCAGTGACAGAAGTCTCTGTTTCCCTTACAATATTTTCTTTTATTAAGCTTTCACTTTTCCACCACTCTTTAAGTTTGTGCTTCTTAAATTTGTATCCTTTCGCTGTCCTATTCCTTTTACCCAACGAGCAGAGTGTCCACAGAGCGGTTGCTAGGGTGCACTAAGTTGTTGCTAGGGTGTTTCATGATATCACAGATCACAGCTGCTGTTATATCAACTCGTAGTTGGATCAATACTTTTCAAATCGCCTTTGATGTTTTGTTTTGATTGCGTATCGTAGCAACTCTACATGTGAGCTTTGGTACCATCTAAAAATTTTTTTTAATTATAGGTTCCTTTAACACTAACAAATGAATGGTTTCAACTGAGATATGGGTGCATCAGAATCTATTTCAGACATAAAAAAAGGAGATATTTTGATAAATGAAAACGAAATTCACTCTGGTAAATCAGGCAAATACCAGATTAAGACTATCCTGGGACAGGGAGGTTTTGGGAAGGTGGTCAAATGCATGAAATTAGACACCAAGGAGGAGATTGCTGTGAAGATTGTGAAGAATCGTGATGACTGGGTAGGAAGAAGAGAAGTGGCCATACTTAAAAAACTCAGGGAACTTGACCACGATAAGAACAACTTGGTCAAGTTTACTGAGCATTTTAGGTACAAAGGACATATGTGTTTGGAATTTGAATTACTGGACCTTAGTATATCGCAGTTCGTAAAAAAGAGAAAATTCAATTTACTGCAATTGTCTGAAATTCGAGTCATCACACAGCAAATGCTGGTGGCTGTGAAAGCTCTCAGGAGCATAGGTGTGGTGCATACAGACATCAAACCAGACAATGTCATGTTGGTTAATCACAAGTCACAGCCCCTCAGGATCAAACTGATTGATTTTGGTTTGGCCTGTCCAATTAAGAAATTAAAAAAACCAAAGACAGTGCAGGCCATTTGCTACAGGGCCCCTGAGGTTTTCCTCGGCCTTCCACTGAATGAGGCAATAGACATGTGGGGTCTTGGCTGTGTTGTAGCCTACATGTACATTGGCCAGAAGCTGCATGTAGGAAAGTCTGCATCTGAGGTCATGAGAGTCATTACACAGATTCATGGTCAGCCTGAAGATCACCTGTTAGATTCAGGAGTGAAAACCACCTTCTATTTTAAGAAAGATACAGACTCCCCTGGTGGTTCATGGAGGCCGAGGACATCAGAGGAAATCATGTGTGTAACATCACCCACGTGTAGTCAGAGCACCACTTCTGTTGTGTTCAGCAGTCTTGACGACCTGACAAAAGCTCGGCAAAAGGTAAAAAGTCGTTGTGAGCGTGAGGACACGAAGGCTTTTTTAAGTTTCCTTAAACATGTACTACAATTGGATGCTGCGAAAAGAATGACCGCCAACCAAGCCCTGGGGCATCGTTTTATTACCATGAGACACTTTTCCAGGAATCCCAGAGCCACCGCTTATTTGTCATCAGCCCGTCTGATGATAAAAAACAGCCAACTTGAGGAGACAACAGTTGAAAACTCAATCACATCCAGTGAAGTTGTAACATGCAAAGGATCGATGGACAGCTCAGATGTCCCATGTTCAGCTGGCACCAGTAAAGTTCCATCAACATTAAAACGCTTAAATAAAATTTGCACGAAGGGACGGAATTGCAGAACTTCACCTGACAGAACCAACACAACAGACAACACCTGCTGCAGTTACCAAACTGCTGCTGGATCTGCTGCATCTTTGGAGAAACGATGTGGAACAAATGAGACAGATTTACATATATCTGTTCCTCAACATTCCACCACTATCACAAATGAGGGAATCACTGGATTTGTTGAAGTCAAAACCAGTAACAAGCGTTTAAAAAGGATTCGTACATTCTTCTCTAGGAAATACAAATGCTGCAGAAAATCAGATTGAAACGAGTCAGACCACCTTTGAATTCACGTGCTGGCTGTGGTCTTTCAGTGTTGAGTTTGTTTTCCCTGTGTGGGTTGTCTCCTGCATTTCAAAGACATGCATGTAATCCGTTTCAGCAGTAAGTTATAAACAGCTTTATTTATATCATGGTTTCATAAATTGTTAACTTTTAGTTTAAAATCCAAAACTTTATTTTTTAGATTATAGTAGTTGAAAACTTTTTATTTAATACATTTTTTGATAAAAATAAAAGCCAGCACAGAGCTCTGCCTTCATTTGACTCATTTCCTCTATTAATAACAGGATTTGTTTTACAACCCTAATGCCAATAAAAGTTGGGAAGATGTAAAAACTTAAATAAAAACAGAATGCAATGATTTGCGCATCTCGTCAACCGTATTTTATTCACATTAGAACATAAACAACATATCAGATGTTGGAACTGAGAAATTTTACCATTTCATGGAAGATATTAGCTCATTTTGAATTTGATGGCAGCAACACATCTCAAAAAACTTAGAACAAGGGGAACAAAAGGCTGGAGAAGTAATTTCCGCAAATTAAGCTCAAATGGAGGATAGGGGCGGCTGTAGCTCAGTTGGTAAGGGCAGTCGTCCACGGACCACAAGGTGAGTGGTTTGATCCCCGGCCCTGGCTATATGTTGAAGTGTCTCCCCTAACAGCCCATTCTCCTCCCCAGCTGGGCAGTCCCGGTCCAAGCCTGGTAGAAATTGGGGAGGGTTGCGTCAGGAAGGGCATCCGGCGTAAAAACTGTGACAAATCAACATGCGGACAATGATCCGCTGTGGGGACCCTGAATTCACGGGATAAGCCGAAAGGACAAAAAAAAAAAAAAAAAAGCTCAAATGGAGGATCATTTGACAACTAATTAGGTTAATTAGTAACAGGTCAGTAACATGACTATATATAAAAAGAGGCATTTCAGAGAGGCAGAGCCTCTTGAATGTAAAGATGGACAGAGGTTCATCAATCTGTGGTAAACTGTGCCAAAACAATTGTGGAACAATTTCAGAAAAATGTTCCTTCCAGCTTGTTATCGGCAGACAGTTTGCCTATGTACTTTTTAATGCTGAAAAGTACAGAAAAGGTTTTAGAGCATCATATGCTCCCATCCAGACAATGTCTCTTTCATATTTCATCAAGACCCCATAAACCCCATACTCCATCCAACAGCATGGCCTGCCTGCAGTCAGTCCAGGCCATCTGGTTGATCATAAAATGACAAATCTGGCAACTAAAGGCCCAGGACTGTTGAGCAGCTAGAATCCTGCATCAGACAAGAATGTGTCATGTTCTTCTACTAACATCCTCTACTAAAACCCCAGCGACTCGTCTCCTCACTTCCCAGACATTTACAGACAGTTGTTAAAAAAAAGAGATGGTCAACATCACCCCGTTCCAACTTTGTTGAGATGTGGTGCTGCCATCAAATTCAAAAATGAGCTAATATTTTCCATGAAATGGTAAAATGTCTCAGTTTCAACATCTGATTTCAACATCATTGTTTATGTTCTATTGGGAATTGAATATGGGTTGATGACATTTGCAAATCACTGCATTCTGTTTTTATTTCCGTTTTACACATCTTCCCAGTTTTTCATGGAATTGGAGTTGTAGTCTAGCAGACAATATTCTTGATTAAAAAAAAAACGTGTCCATTGTTTTGCCGTTTTTGGCAGTTCATCAGTTTGCACCTCTGTTTATTGCAAAAAAAAAAAAATGTCTCAAAGCCAATTAAAGTGGAACGCTGCAAAAAATTCACACAAATTCATGCACAACCCCAGTTCAAGAAAAGTTGGGACGATGTGTAAAAAAGAAAAAAAAAAAACAATGCAATGATTTTAGAGAGGAGCTGTGCGTATCATTTATTGTTTAAATCTTCAGCTTATAATATTAACACCTTTCTGCAAAAGACAGGAAGTTCCTGCACACAGGAAGCAACTTTGTCCACTTCCATCTCTACGTTTTTAATTCCAGCATGTCATGGATCTGACACTGTACTCTGCTCATCTTTTGGGTTCCCTGAATCTGCCCTCTCCCTCTCTGTCTCTTGCTGTCTGCCCGTCAATCTCTCCCTTTCTCTGTAGTCCCTCAGTCCCAGCTGAGTGGCTAACATCACACACTGAGAATGTGAGAATGTGATGTCACAGACTCTAGCTGGGCCAACATTCTCCAATACACACTAATGCAGAAGATGATAGTTCATCAAAAAGTACCTCAAACTTTATGAAATTTTAAACTCGGCAGTAATAACAGCCGACAGCGCCGCACGGAAGCCTGTGCCAAGGGAACATGATTCTGTCACAGAAGTCAGACAGTAGAGGTTGATAACTGTCCTACAGTTGGATGCTGACAAACTCTTGTACGCAACTTGTGCACATGGACAAATTTCCATGTGTAAAAAAAGTAAGTTTAAATTTCCTGTGAGTGTGACAAGTCTAGAGGCCCTTGTCCTGTATCTTAATGTGTCTCCCAGGGAGACAGGAAGTTTTTACCAGGGACAATTTATCTAATGAACATGAAGGGGTGATGGGATTAAACATTTTTGGACAATCAGTATTGGGCTAATTATCTAAAATAGCTTGATGTCAGCAAGCAATGCTTCCAAGCTCAGGTCTGCACAATGGGACACCTGCTTAATGTGGAACAAGAAAAGCCGCTCTGTCGTTGTGTAACTGGGGGTTTCCTTGGAGATTCCAAAACACAAACAGCAGGAACTTGTTCATTTGACCACGCTGCTTTTGTTCCTGCTGGACCCTTATGTGCAAGGCTTGTAGGGGGATCAATAGACTTTTTTGTACCTGTCAGCAAGAAAAAAATTAATTTGTCAGCTGTCTTGGCTCTGTGTCAGGAAATAGTTGACTCTTTGACCCTGGGGACCAGTAAGACTGGGATGTGAAGGGAACCCGGTTTATAAATGAGCAGGCAACAACACAGGGCACAGTCTGCCTGTCTGAAGAGGCTGTCACACACACCAGTGGACAAAAGGTAGGTGATTTTACTTAAATATTTACAAGTGAGTGACGCTGTAAGTGGATGTGTCTGCATGGTTCTAGGAGTGAAGAAACCTCAAGGATTAAATGAAAAACTATGGGGTTTGAAGTTTTTTGTTTTTTTTTTAATTCTATTTTCCTGTGAGCTCACAGGACTACAAATAGATAAAACACAAGCAGATTAACAGTGCTGACACCAGTAATGGCTCCTGTCAACCTCGTCCACTATGTGCATGTACATTTTCTCAGGTTAATTACGTTGGCAGGATAGTAATTAGCAAAATGCGGTACACTAATGATTAATTAAATAAATTAATTGCAGGTCAGGGAATAATGAAAGTAATAGTTGCAACTCAAATTTAGACCTTTACATAGGGAAAGAAATTTTAATCAAAAACAAACAAGATAATTTCCAATGAGTTTGCTAGGTGGTTGGAACCTGAACTCAGTACAACACAACATATTTCTAAATATTAGGCCTGGATTTCTGTGCCTGGAGTTCTCTCTAAAGTGTGATATTTTCTGATGAAGCCATTAATTATAATAATCCAGTCTGTGACTCTCTCAACAGATGAACCTTCCAGTTCTTCCCTGCATCCTGCTCCTTGTTACGACTGTTCATGCTTTTCAGTATACAGAGCTGGCTCAGTATGTTGATAATCATCAAGAAGAATATATAGAGGTATGATGAAAGTTCTTCTTTAGCCACATTACAAATCCACAGTGACTGCAAGCATAAGAAGTGCTTATAACACAACAGTCAAATATATTGCAAAACAATAGGGGTCAATGGGGTCAAAGTACTATGGTGCACAGAAGGGCTAAGTATGCAGAACCCTTGACCTTTGAGCATTATCTGCTGGCATTTGGTACACAGGAGGATCATATTTTTTGAAAGTGTACTGCACAGGTAAAATAGATTTCAAATTAATGCAGCACAGTGTGAAGTACACTTTACACTATGGTAAGAATAATCTGAGCCCTGGATAAATACAGCTAGTCGACACAATTACCACCGTTACAGCAAAGCAAAGGAAGAGAGATGGGGCAGAATGGGGAGGGGGGAGGTGTACCAATTTTGGGAGTTTAGCTTAGTATAGCATACGTTGATATAGTATTTTGGTATAGCATAGTGTTTTTACATTCTAACTTTCATGTTTTTTGGGGGCTGTTACAATCCATTACTGAGGACAATTGTCCAAAATAGAAAGTCTTAATGTTGTTACACCAATAATAATTACTTGTTTTTTAAGGCAATTGATTTGCATGGGTATAACTTACATAATTTGAGGATTCAAAATAACGTTTCTGCAAAGGAACAGCAATAATAACTTCATGTAACCATTGTTGGTGGGACAGCTAGTCGACACAACAGCAAGTTGGTGGACTCTTGCTTTTCAGTTTTTTGTTCTCCAAGTGTGGGCTTTAAAACCTGATGTTAAGTGATTCCAATGGGAATTAAAAAGTTGATTGCTGCCAGCAAGAGTTAGTGGAGAGGTTTCTTTATGTATCGCTCACGGAAGCCAAGAGGTGGCAGTGTGACTGTGTAAACTTTTATGAAGAACAAACGTAGCCTTTTTTCTTGTGTTAATCTTGTGTTAATGCTTAGCTTCCTTGATTTACAATCAATCACAAGCATTAGATGGCAGTAGTGTGCAGCTGTGATAATGATGAAGATGATGATGATGATGTGTGTGTGTTTTCTTGTGTGTGTGCACGCTTTAGGCTCTGCGAGACTGGGTTGCAGTCGAAAGTGACTCCAGCAACGTGCTGAAGAGACCAGACCTTCACCGCATGATGGAGATGGTGGCTCAGAAGCTGAGGCTGATGGGAGGAACCGTGGAGCTGGTGGACATTGGAAATCAAGAAGTCGGTGACCGACTGCTGTAAAACTGGCTGGCCTCTGTTTCATAAATGGTGTCTGAGATATTAAAGTGTTGCATATAATCACCGGCACTGCTTTGGTAGATCCACTGTATTTCAAACAGAGATCAGATCTTGAGGGAAGGGGGAGAGTGGAGCTGAGCTGACTGCAAAAAAAAAAAAAAAAGCAGCTGTGTTGTCAGGACTGTGTCCACCTCCTCATTACTGAAGAGACACATCGAAGCTGCTTCCCTATCTCATTAGGTTCATAATGTGTTTTTTCCAGTCCAACTGGACTTTAACAACTGCAGTTTCTCACCAGTAATTAGGACCAATACAGCTGCAACTGCTATTGTATTAGTGAGTAGGAAAATCAATACTGCGGATCTTCTGACGTCCAGTACAGTCAGTAGTGATATACTTTCTCTGTAATGCTTCCTCCGTGTAAGATTTTTTCGTCTTACACTGTTAACCTGTGGATCATTGAAATGCTTTTAACTCTCTCTCTAATATCTGCAGCTTCCTGACGGGCAGACATTAGCATTGCCTAAAGTGGTGACCGCTCAGTTTGGTACAGACTCAAACAAACACACAGTGTGTGTCTACGGTCATGTGGACGTTCAGCCAGCCAAGCTAGAGGATGGCTGGGCCACAGATCCCTACAACCTTACTGACATCAATGGTAACAGGCTTTTAACTGTTCATTCCAAACACATCACAACATTTACTGCAGATCTAGTCTTTTGGCAGACACCAGGCTCAGTTGGGGAAGAGCTGTCAAAAGCAAATGAGTTTTAAGTTTTAAGTGCACACTATGCCTGCATCTGTTTGCATTTGATACTCAAATTAGAACAAGTCGCTTTGCATCTTATGAATCAGTTTTAAAGAGGCTCAAATAACGTAGCGAACATGTACAATGATTCAGAAAAGTTGCCATCACATCAATGTCCCCATTAATGACAATTACCAGCAATAATGATAAATGCATCCATAAGACTTTGGTGATTTATTCTATTCCCAAGATGAATGACTTTTTCCAGGTAGATCTCATTTGGTTGTACTACATCTGCTTCTACCACTACTACTACTACTTATTATTATTATTATTTATTTATTTATTTTAAAAAAATGTATTCAACAATTTGAGTTTATATAGCACTCTTCAAAAACTGATTTGTTCATCACAAAAATCAAACCAAGGTAAATTAGAATCTCCTGTACATAAATACAACTTAATGAAATACTCCTTAACAAAGTAGGCAAGTAGTTTTCATTCAGTGAAACTCTGGCCTCTAAAGGCTACATTTATAAGATAAATACATCTAATGTTTATTTCTCACTGTGCCTGTAGGTAACCTGTATGGAAGAGGAGCATCCGATAACAAGGCCCCAGTTTTAGCCTGGATCCATGCTGTGGAGGCTTATCGTGCTCTCAATATGGTGAGAGAGAGAAACTTCACAGCGCCACTCTTTGAATACTATTATTGATATATACACAAAGTAAAATGTAAAATCAAATGTGTGAGGGAGCAGCGGCAGCAAAAGCACTGTGACCTCAGGTGAGTCCAAGGGATAGATTATAGAACAGTGATTTCTAAATGTTCTTGAAAACACTTTAAATATGGGAAACAGAGAAAGAAAAGCCTCAGGCACGATAGCCCCAAAAGATAACTCCCCGTTATTTGAGCAGACTGGAAAATACAGATTGACAAAGTGCAAACCCTCAGGCTTGTGAGAGAGGAGGGCTGAGCTTCAGCTGAACTAACCCACAAAGTCACTGCTATTGCTGCAAAGTCACTGCAGCAATCTGTTCCTGCCATTCTCAGCACCACTTTGTCTTGAGAGAAAATACACAGCAGCACATCAAAAGGCCCCTGCTACATGCCCGATGCATTAGGGGAGAAAATTGTGTGGGTGTTGATAAGACCGGTTTCAAACGTAGCTAATGGCTCATGATTCCAGTCTGCAAAGCCTGTTCAAAACACTATTACAATTGCGAAAAGGCAGGCTTGTTATCCCACAGGAGCTGCCAGTGAATGTGAAGTTCCTCATCGAAGGCATGGAGGAGACGGGCTCAAATGGCCTGGACGCCATGATCCTGGCCCAAAGAGACACCTTCTTCTCTGACGTGGATTACACAATCATCTCAGACTGCGGCTGGCTCAGCAGGCGACCTGCCCTCACCTACGGCACCAGAGGAAACTGCTACTTCTTTGCTGAGGTTGTGTATCATAATGTGTATCATAAGAGACTTTAAACACCTTCAACCACCTTGCCAAACCAATTCAACCTAATTGCAGTTCATGTACATACTCTGTAGCTACTGCTGTGCTACACGATGCTGTTTCATCGCAAAAATGTCCTCTGCTGTGTTGCAGGTTGAAGGCCCTAAGCAGGACTTACACTCTGGAGTGTATGGGGGCACGGTGATTGAACCTATGACTGATCTCATAGGCGTACTTGGTGAGCAGTAAACATTAATTTAGAAACAACATTTCAGGAAAAGTTGGAACACTGTGTTAAATGTAAATAAAAAGAGAGTGCAGTGATTTACAAATCATCTGAAACCTTGTTTTAATTGTAAATAGTACAAAGGCAGCACACATTATATGATTAAGAAGCATTAAGGTGTTGGTCATAGTACTGTTAAGGTAAATCTTCATTAACTTTATAGTGCATTACCCACTGAAACAGTGTTTACCTTCTAGATTTGCTTAATCGATTAGTGTTATTACTGAAATACAGATGTAGCTGCCAAGAGCTGGTTGACATATCTGCAGTTCTTTTGACCTGAAGGGTTTTTTTTTGATATGCAACCCAGAATTACAAGTTGGAGGCCAACATGAGCACTATGTCCTAATCAGCTGCCCTATGATTATGGTTTATTCTATTCATGAGACAAGAGCAGCATAGGTGATAGGACACACTTTATTAATGAGGCCTTCCTGCACTGATCAAATACAGCACATGGCCCAGTCCAGCTCAGATTTTTTTTATTCTTTTTTGGTTTTATAATATTTTCAGGTTACAGCATTACAGTTAAAGTCTGACCACAGAGGAAAGGCCAACTCAGGTGCTGTGAGTCGGTTGGTATGGGACACCTTGTCTGATGGTACCTTCTGTTTTATTTTGTCTCTTTAACTGGAGAGACAAGCAGCATTGACTGGTTAGCAGGAGAAAATTCACAGTGATATTAACATTTTGAACAATAATGTGGAATTAAATGATGCAATGACAGATGTTCATGCTTAAATGAGACTTCAGAATCAAGAGGGTGGGGCTTCAAAGTCATATTTAAAATATGAGCATGTATTTTATACTTCATAAAGTGGGCGGTCATGTTCATTAAAAAAAAAAAAAACCTCTCCCCGTTGTTACTCTCCTCCTCAGACACACTCATCAGCCCCAGTGGTAAGATCCTGATTCCTGGGATCAGGGATGCTGTGGCTCCACTTACTGATGAGGAATGGAAAATGTACCAGGACATCCAGTTTGACATTGACAACTACAAGAACAAGATTGGTGTCAGCCAGCTCATGTACAGCAATAAGGTGGTCGAACTATCTTAAAAATAGAACTCATTTATATTAAGAGCGAGTGTGCAGCATCAGGTTTTTAACTTGTGTTCTCTATAGGTGGACTTGTTGGCCCACATGTGGCGTTACCCTACTGTCTCCATCCACGGCATCGAGGGGGCTTTCTCTGACCCTGGCACAAAGACTGTAATCCCTGCTAAGGTTACGGCTAAATTCTCCATTAGACAAGTTCCCAACATGGACCCTGCTATGGTCAAGAAACAGGTAAAATAGCATGTAATTGTTTGCAGTGACAATAGACGAATCGTTTCATTCTATGAGTTACTTCAGCTCATTCTCTCTTATTGGCTCCAACTTGTAGGTAATAGACTATCTTCAGTCTGTGTTTGCCAAGAGGAAGTCTCCCAACAAGCTGAAAGTCACAATGGTGATCGGGGCAAAGCCTTGGCTGGCTAACACTCAGCATCCTCTGTATGAGGCTGGGAAGGCTGCTGTCAAGAGAGGTATAAAACACAGCACTCACCTCACATTATACACTCATTGGGGAGTAAAGCTGAAGCAAACTGTGGCAGACTATCAATATTTTTTGTGTGTGTTCTATTCAAAAAGTTTTTTTAAATGCTGCACTGATATCAAACTGATAAATGGGATTTTTTGTGTTTTCTACTGGCACTGAGAAAGTTGATGTTATGGGTCATTTTAATGATAATGATAATGAACTGCTGCACAAAAGTCCTGCATTGCAAATTCTTTATCTGTAAAACTGCCAGATCCCACAGCAATTCGTCTTACATTCAATAGAGTAGAATCTGTAGTTTTGAAAATAGAATATTGCTCTTTAAAATGAAGCAAATACACTGGCAAATCTATATATTCATGGAGAAATATTCCAAGAATATTCCTGTATTGGATACACGTAAAAAGAAGTGAAGTGAACGTAATTACTTGATTCCAGGTATACTGTATATAGCATGTGCAGAGTAGCGACCACTTTGCAGACGCATATTGAAACCCAAATGTGTGTATGTGTTCAGTTATGCTGACAGTACAGTAAATTGAAATATTCATCACACCGGTCGATCATACAGTATACAATCTACAGGATAACCCACATTAGCACTTGTCTGCAAAGGTTGAAGGTTAACACAAAATTTGGATGGCGCTGGTTCATAGTGTTACTCTTTTTATTATCACTTTTGGCCTGTGTAACAGCCCTAATATTGCTTTTATTTTTCCGCTGTTTTTTAAATCCTTTGTAAAGCACTTCGCAACCTGCCCACACATGATTGCTTAAGCAAATCTTGCTCAACTCTGCTAAGATCCCTGAAAATTCATGTCCATGGCTCTATCATATAAAATGTTGTCCTATGTAGTTTTTGACATGGATCCTGATATGATCCGCGAGGGCGGGACCATCCCCATCGCCAGAACTTTCCAGGATGTGACAGGAAAAAGCATCATCATGATGCCCATTGGAGGCTTCGATGATGGGCTGCACTCCCAGAATGAGAAGATTAGCAGGTTTGACTCCACACAACCGGAACCTTTATTGCCAATACAATATTATGCTTTCTTGATCTTCCACAACCTCACATTCATCATATATGTAATAAATAGGAATTGACATTAACACCAACAGAAGTATAGAAAGAATCATAGAAACCATGGAAAGAACATAAGGCCTAACAAGCCATACAAGGTCACATTAGACTTCTCTGATTGTCAGGTGAATGTTGTCAGACCTTAAAACAGAAAACCTTTGCTGCTTGATGGTATTAGGTTTAGTAAGCATCCACTTTTCTCTTCGTCTCCCAGGTACAACTATATTGAGGGAACCAAGCTATTCATCGCCTACCTGAATGAAGTTTCCCAAATTAACAAGAGTACTGTGTGAGGTGCTGCAGTATTATGACGTGACCTCCTCTACCATTCCAACTAAAATGAGCTCTCTCATCCATCCATCCATCCATCCATCTATCTATCTATCTATCTATCTATCTATCTATCTATCTATCTATCTATCTATCTATCTATCTATCTATCTATCTATCTATCTATCTATCTATCTATCTATCTATCTATCTATCTATCTATCTATCTATCTATCTATCTATCTATCTCCATCTAACTATTGAAATTGTGACTTGAAGTACTGGTACAATGCCTATGTTGCTGTTTTCTTCTCTGCGTATGTGCCTTTTGTTTATGCCCCGTACAATATCAGACAGTACTGTAAGAGTAAATGTGTGCTCATATTGTGTAGTAAACATTGTACAATGCAAAAAAATGTGTGCATGCTTTTTCATGTAAAAAAGTACATTGTCTGAAAGCTCTTAAATGACTGTTAGTAATCAATCCGACACGTATATTGTTGCAGTCATAAGTTTATTTCGAGTCGAGCAGTCACTGAAAAATCCTGGAGCCAAGACAGACAATGTAGATGGATGTAATCTGAACAGACAATTGAGCTGCTCCCAGTAGTAGATGTATGGATGGACAGAATCCAGCCATTGTCTCATGTTAAAGCAGTCTACAACATGACAAGATCCATTCCAGCAAATGCATATGCTTCACAATGTGTCTGACAGTTGACATTGTTCAGAGAGAAAGCTGCAAAAAAGTTATTTAGTCTCAAATTTGGCATTGAAAGTGTGTTGCCCCATATTGTAATACAAGACACTAGTAGTAGCCATATCAAATGTTGAAACAGAGAAATTCACTGTTTGTTGAACGCTATTTGCTCATTTTGATATTGATGCCAACAACGTGTTACAGAAAAGTGGCGACAAGGGCAACAAAAGTTGTTTAACAACTTAATAACAAATCTCACTGTAAACAGACACAGAAGTTGGGGAAGTCAAAATCCCAACAACAGCCTCTATGCCAGTTCTCTCTATCTTAGGTTTGTTCAGGGAAATTTTGCTTGCTCAAGTTATGTGTTGGACATTAACAATCACCAAACAAATGAGACAGACAGTAGTGTCCCGATTCTACTGTAGCTAATATTAAACAGATTTTATTAAATGAACGTTTAAATCCCTAAAGACCCTTAGGTTTGTCTCTATTATTGGTACATTTTTTTCTCCCTGAATTCTGTTATCTTCAGGGGACATTGTAGGAGCTGGGGACAGCTTGTACAAATGTCTTCACCGAGAAAAATGAAACTAGAGGAAGAAAGGCATTTAATTTCACTGAATACAATAATCCATCGTCCTCTTTTGCCAACAGAAACACTCAGTGTCTCCGTATTGGGAAATCATAACTTTCTGAACAGTTGTATAGCAATAATAATTTATGATTGTCACAGAATCCCATAGTATCGCTGGACTGTATTAAAAACAGATATGATGATATATTGAAATCACTGCATGGGCTCAGGAACATCTCTGAAAACTACTGTCAGTGAACACAGTTTGTCTCTGGATCCACAATAGCAGGTAAAAACTGCACCGTGCAAAGAAAGAAGCGTAGAAAAACAAGCTCCAGAAACAAGGCCGCCTTCTCTGAGCCTAAATGGACCCGGGCAAAAAGGAAAGGTGTCCTCTGGTCTGACGAGTCAAATTTAAAATTAGTTTTGGAAATCGTGGAAGCTGAATCCTCCATTCTGTGAGGGATCTATTTGTGCAGAATAATAAAGCTTACAGTGCTGCTAAAAGAAAATGTGATAAAACATCAACATGCCCCTGTCTTAATGATTTTGAATCATGTTGCTAGATGTTTCATTTCAAAATGAGCAAATATGTTTAAAAAATTTTCAGTTTCATCGTTCACTTTACAGTCAGACATAGAGTAGATTGGAAAGAAATTGGAAATGATTGAATTCTGTTATACACTTTTTCCGAGGTTCCAAAAAGTGCCATATTTTATTATAACACGAAGCAGATAAAGACAGACAGATATTCATTTCCATCCAAATGTCCAAACTTTGCAGGTCAGAGTTATAGATAAGGTCATCTCAGCTTTTGTTTCCACTGCAGTGAATAATACAAATACAGTACAGTGTTTGCTGTCAGCAAATCTACAACATTACTGTGATGTCTCTCCCAAAATACAGTAGAAGTTTCCCACTGTTTCCCGGCAGGAAATGGTTGGGAGGAACCCTGGTGTTGTGAAGAAGCCGCGTCTGACACTTCATCGGCCTGATTCACAACACCAGCTGACCCTCCCCACCCACACACAGTCGAATGATACAGTGCAGAGGCAGTGTTAAGGCTGCAGGCAGCAGTTCGTCGTCAGTAACTCGGTGACAGTAACAGCAGACACAGTGGAGCCACAGCTGTAAATGGAGTCTACATCTATTCAATGGAGACCATCAGTCTGTCTTATTACCATAAAAAGTAGTGAACTGAGATCACTCACCTTTCCTCTGCAGTACACTCTGCTCCTCAGCCACTACTCTACAACTATCTGCAGTGATAGTGAAGGTGCTTAGGAATAAAACACTGACTGGAGGAGGCTAAACTGGGCCAGAGAGCAGCACGGGTGCAGTACACTCCGTCCCCATTGGAGGGCAGTTTGCATTCAGCAGCTGTCTTCATCTCCCACTCGCTTTGCCCACAGTGGGATGATCCGATGCCAAGCTGGTCCCACAACACGACTTCACCTGCAGCGAATGAGACAGACGCAAGAAAATCACTTTAAAGCTGGAAAATGAGCTTTTCAAATAAACGTAGTGTTTGACATCGAAGCTTTAAAAACAGCAAGTTTGAAATGGAAAAAAGCTGAACAATCACATGAAACTTAATAACCTCACTTTTAAGTGCTTGTTTGAACCCAAACACAGTAAGTGATTATCTTTAGCAAACTCTCAGTGTGTGTGACTGCACAGAGAAGCACAAGGCAGCCCTCGCATATAATACTGCTCTATTTGGTTGTCTATTTATACAGTGTAGTGCCTTGGTATTGAGGACAGGACCACGATGGGGCTCAGAATAACTCTGGTTTCACAGCGGCAAGCCTTAATCCACCTTGAGCAGCCTGCTGTGTGTGCGAGCTGAAGTCGTGTCACGGTAAAGTACGTTTACAGCAAAATGATCATCAGGCAGTGTTCCAGTACAACGTGTTAAATGAACAAGTCATAATGAATACATTTCAAGGACAACAAACATTGACATTATCAGTACAATTGATTATATGAAAATTAATTCATTTTATTTTGTGTCACTCTCTAAAAATGAAAGGTCACATCTTTTCTCTTCATTAGATACTTAACTGATTTGAAATTCTTTTTTTTTTTTGGTTCTAGTTTGGGTAGTACATGTAAATAGATACCATTAAACTTCCCTCTGACTTTCCTCTGAAAAGGTACAAAAAACTCCTCCAGGTGACATCACTTGGAGGAACCTTCAGTTCAGATTATGTCATCTCGTTGCTCTAACTATGAAAGTTGTAATCATTGTCAATCTGCTTTTGTAGAGCTCCTTCAGATGATATTATCGGAACTCCTAATAATGAAAAACCCGTCCGGGTGATGTCATTTAATATTTAATAAGGAGAACTCAGAGGTAAGTTTAAAAGCATTAAGGTACATTTACATAAACTAAAGCTAAAGAAAGCAAGTGGAAAATGGCTGATGTTGCCCTTTAAAACATATCAAGGCCTTAAGTGTCCTTTCGTGTTGTAGATCTGCTCAGAATGTGTTCACAGCCTTTCATTTTGGCTATTTAACTCTGTTCTAAATTTATTTTGAAATGCAATAAATTGGATTGTGCACAGCTGCGCCCGGCACCTCTGTTGCAACATCAACAGAAGTGCCAGGTCAGCATGGTGGAAACATTGCCATGTGTGCTGCAGTGTTGGAAAACGATGTGCATACACATATTGCCATAATTGGGTCATTCAACACCCCACATCGGCTAACTGTCTTGGACACCCTGTTAAGGGAGCACATCCCTGAAAATGAAAGAGGAGTTGATGGTCATGGTCCCTGACTGAGTTTTTTCCTATGTAGTGCTGTCATTTAGTGAAGGCCGCTGGGATTTTGTGATGCTATATTTTAAACGTTTGGTGGATATTTTGCTTGCATTGGTACATGCAGCTTTTGAAACATTTCTGTGCCTTTGTTTTACTGCATTATTTGATCATTCTGGTGTTGGATTTTATGGCAGGACACAAGTGTCCACTGTTTGGTGCAGGGCAGGCAATGTGTCAGAGCTTTTTCTGCAGACAACTTACAACAAGTTGTGGTTGTTATTTGGACTTGACACCAAAGCAAAACCACAGCTTCAGTTAAAATAGCCAACCATCATGAGAGACACTTCTTCCCTAGTGTCCACCTTTTTTTGGCTAAACTCTGCTCACATGATGAAATTCCCCTCAGTTGTGGACTGTGGGTGAGTAAAGTAGTTCACTGTACGTCTTGTGTTGCTCAGTTGGACCAATTTTTACTGTGTTTGTCAAACTGGGTTTTAACTGTAGCCTTTGACAACTTCATTAATTGTTGGTTTGTCCTTCTGCCTGATCAAATTCACGACAGGTCAGGCCTTTACTAATTCCTCCACAAGCTGCTGTGTCACACTCAACATAACATCCTGGCAATACGTTTCTCCTAATCCCTTTTTATCAGGTTTGCTGGCCTTTCTAGTCAATCTAATTGCAACAAAGCCCACATAAGGGCTTTTTGTGCCAAAAGAAAGTTCTTTTAGGGTTTCAATTAAACGGCTGGGTCGGCCCAGTGGAAGATGTTGGCTGAATGCCAGTGTCCTTCAGACAAAGAATGTCACTGTGCATAATGGATAGAAACACTTGAGTGAGGAAAGAGGCAAAGAGGAGCAGAATGTGGGGGAATAAAGAAGATAGAAAACCCACTAAGCCGCATTTTTAGAGCTTTTTTTAGGGTGGGTGTAGGAGGGAGGCAAAAAGATTTAATCGAAACTAGCTGAAGGATTCTAAATCTGAGAAGAGAGATTCTCATTTAAAGAAGAATATTTATTATATTATTGCATTTGACTAGCATCAGAGTTTTGGACAATGCGAAGGTAGTCAAGAAATGAAGCTTGAAGCTTATTTAAAGAATTTCATCGATTTCCACTGCATTCGACGTTACAAGTCGGTAAATGTTGGCCTTTGTCTTGAGCTGCTCACTTTATCAGCTTTGACTACATTTACAGCAAAGCTGTCACATTGCATTGGGCCGTAGCGGTTTTTCTACGGCCCAATTCAGGCGTCTTTCTGGATGCCTGAGTGAATTCATCTATCACTAACAGAGAGTAAACAATCAAACTCCACCTGCCCGGCCTTCCTCAAAGCTCATCCATCCTAAAATATCCAACAACAGAGTTCCTGGGACTCCTTCAGCTTCCTCTCTGTAGCAGAATTGATCTTAAGATTTGTCTCCTGGTCTACAAATCTCTCAGCAGCTTTAACACATTAAACCTGCAAGTAAGGTGGAAATCTACACATCTCAGCGTCGTCTCCAGTGCTCACAGTTTTAATATAACTCAGAGTGTTTCAGAAAGCTGGTAACAGCTGAATTAACAATGCACGACACAATGTGCAAATTATGTAATGAAGCAGAAAGTCAAAATGTTGGGATCAGAGTGGTGAGGGACATGTAGCCATCAGAGCTACATGTGGCAGACTGGGGTTCGATGACACGTAGTGGTGGAGCACTTGCGGTGTGAAAATTCTCTTGCATTAGGTTCCTGAAGACGTTTTACCTCTCATCTGAAAGGCCTCTTTAGCTCTAACTTGAGACCATATTGGGGTCACATGGGGGTTCTTGTGCCACTTCACTTTTATATGTGTGAACGACGTCGAGTGTGCATTGTACGAGGACGATAAGTGGTGTTGCTGTTCCATATCCAGTCTCTCAAACCGCCTGATTTGTTTGTACAAATGAAACATAAGGAGGCATAAGGAGACTTTTTACCTGCACCAGTCTTGCTGGGAGGAGACAGAGGAAGTGCTGTGAGCCCGACGAAAAATCTAACAGTGTTTTATCAGTACATGTGGACATTGTACTGCCTTTAATATTTTGACACAGACCATTTGGTCAACATTGTTGCAACTTGCCAAATATGTACATTAACACTTTCTATGCATTATAATGTATTATTTATGCATTATAAAGTACATGTTTAGGAACCATGGTTTGATTGTGTTTAACATGTGTTCGAACTCTATTTGCAATTTTAGCCCTAAGATTCCAATTCAAAACACCTCCAATTCATACCTCAGTCCCACACATTCCGCATCGTTCTCTATTTCACTTAGAAAACATTTAAAAGTAAAAGAATGTGTTACAGATAGTCTTTTTATTTCCTTTTATGATCATCTCCTGGTAAATGTCTTCGGCACCGATGCCGCCCATATTCTCCTAACCTGTTCCATCCTCATCTCACTGCTGACTGTGTGTCTGTCTGTCTGTCTGTGTGTCTGTGATGGCCTATGATTGAATCACGTCTGGGAGAAAATCCGCTTAGCATCTGGCAGCATTCGTGCCTGTCTCTGACAGGCCCGGCAGCTCTCCTGCAGGTTTCATCTGCATTCCATTCATCACTATATTTTGCTTAGCAGACACCTTCGGAATGACAACTTTCCCAGAAACAAGACAACATGAGCGTGTACACTGAGTGAATTCATTTACCACAGGAGCAGAAGAAAAATGTATTCTCAAGGTGAGGATGATACTCATCCTATACTGTACATTCATTGCAGAAAGGTGACATACAGCTTTTTCTTTCTTTAACAATTCAAAGGATTTATTACAGTATGTAGCATGTCTGAATTTAAACTCTAAGGTACAAATAGATAAATGTGGCTGGGTTAGTCTAATTGATCATATCAGCTTTAAACAACATTGATTCGAGAGGAAAAGAAGGTTTCCGCACATTAAACCTGCTGTACTACAACACCTGCCTTATTGAAGGCAGATTGTCAATACTGATGCTAGTTAGTGCAAATTGACGGACAGATGTACTTTTGGCAAAACAACGTTCCAATTTGGACCCATCGTAAACACGATGACATCACTACTAGGACCACCTGGGCAGAGGAGCCCTGAGGATTTGGATTATGCACCAGAATAGGTGTATGTGTTAAATCTTGACCTTTCATATGTACTGTGGCTAAATGCTCAGAGTGTTTCTGTATATGCTGACTGACTATGTTTGAATCAACTTAGACCATTTGACTTTTTGCGGAAGAAATAGAAATGCATATTACAGAATTTAAGTTTTTTGTTTGCTTTTTTACAGAATAAATCTAAATACCACAAAACAAATATTTTACATTGTCCTTTAGAAAAAAAAATGCATCTTGAACATTTTGAGTTTCTATCTGTATAACTTTTAGTTACTTAATTCTTTTTATTTCTCATTTTCCATATTTTACATTTGTTGAAGCATTTTTATCTGATCTTCTTTTTTCTTGATCAAATGACTGACATAATGTAACCTGATAGGACAAAGGTTGGATTGTTTCCCCTATTACGTATTTTATTTATATTAAAATCTGGATACATTTTAGCAATATTGCTCTTTTTAAGTTCACACAAAAAAACATAAAAAATGTTAATAATATTTCGTAATATTTTCTGGTAACTTTACAAAAGGAAAGTAAAACTACTATTTGTGTTTTTCAAAGTAAAATATTTCAGTTCTATAAATTCTATTTTGTAGGAATTAAGTTGTGAAAATATTCAAGTAGTCATTAAGTTGGTTAATTTCTAAGTTTGTAATTTGTCGGCAGATCTCTAAGTCCATGTTTGCTCTGTTAAACTACACTGTAACAATGTTTTACCTCAACATCATACTGTCGTGATGGAAAATAACTCTCAAGTACTATACTCAAAATAATTTCCTCCAAAGTAAGATTCTAACATTATGATCTTTTGAGAATGTAACTGCCTAATAATATAAACAGCAGTTACACTAACTTCAATTTGTAAGTTTTAAAAGTGTGAATACAAGACGTTTGTTTCTTGTAGAGGTATACAAGAAGAAAAATCTGCTGTAAAGGATTTAACTACCTGCTGTGTAGAAAATACACATCAAGATGGTAAGTTGTATATTGTGCAGAAAGGCTTCTCTTTTATCATATTTCCATAAGTAAAAGGAAGAAAAGTCAGCACTGCTGGCTTCTTGCTTTTGGCATTATGGCCTTCATCCAGATGCTCTTTGGCAGCATTGCAGCTTGGCCAGCAATGCCACACCCAGTTAACACTGCTCTCCCCTGGGTCCATGTTGCCCCACCTCTCCCCGCTCCTGCTGGAGCCGTCCATCCTTCATACTCCTTTCAGACAGCAATGCTTACTCTGCTCTACAAAGAGAAAGAGATGGGGAGTGAAATAGAGTCTGCCCGCTGCTAAATAAACGCAAGCTTTTTGTTTCCTATTGCCCATTTTGTTTAGATCAGTCATTCACGTGGCACCTGACTTTGGCATCATTGATTTACCATCATTCATTCTGTAAGGAGGAGAGGGAAAATGAGATGAAAGTGGCTGACATTGAGAGATGAGGGGAGCAACAGGGATGCTGCATTCACGCGGTCTTTCATTAAGCCTCATTCATTTTCATAAATGTATACAATAAAGAAATGATCTACATACAGTAGGGCTCATCTTTCAGTTAAGGTTCACCATCATTTGGAAGTTCTTTTCACAGCTTCAGCAGATGTTTCCCTATTTTAAGTTACATTATCCATCCCATAGACATTATTATGTGACTCTGGTGACTGAAACATTGTAAAAGTATGTTACTGCCAATGAGAAAAATAAAAAGACATAAAAGAGATTTACAATCAAGCTTTAGCCCTAACTAACTGACTGACAGCCAGGAATATTGGCTGTAGTTTGTGAAGAGACAGAGAGGCTGAGTGATCGGCGGACAGCCAGATTGAGTCCAGTATTTCCAGCCCTAGAATAAACCCTAGTCTTATCGCAGGAGGAGCAGCTGGCTGCTGAGCAGGACAGGTGACAGAGATGATGCAGACAGCGGCCCTGCCTGCCAATCCAACAGCTCTCTGGATTCCCAGAGCGAGGTGGAAAAAGACCTTGACTGATAGACGCTTGAAAGGAGCTGTATAGTTAAAGTAGCAGTCACCATAAAGTCACAGCTACAGCGTATGAGCAGAAAAAAATTCTGCTGCTTCAGAGATTGGATGAAATTGTATTTGCAAATATTTCACAGATTGTGCAACCTGGGAAATGCCCAGACTGACTTGTGATAGGCAGGATTTAAAAGGATCATTGGATTTTATTGAATATAGAACAACGGTTATTTTAAGTGACTAGTACAACATGTTTGGGATGAACTGATAGAAATTCATTGGTTAGAAGGGTGAGTCTCACTCAATGACCTTTAGAAGTAAACATGTCTGCTCTGCTGCCACTGCTGCTCTGTAAGTCTGTACAACATATAAGGATAAATGATTAGAGTTTTCTCTACTAAAAATATTTTAAAATAAAGTAACTGACCAGCTTTAGGTCAGTAAGTATTTTTACACTGTTTTGCTAGTACTTTTACCTAAAATGTGAAGATGCAGTTTTGGCAGTAAATTTTAATGGACATTTCTTGATATCACTTGAAATGTGGTAAATGTGGTAGACCTGAACTGAAAAATGAAACCTAAGAGTTATTGAGCCACAGCGCAACCTAAAAGCATTTGAATGAATCTTTAGAATTTGGATTTTCTGTTCACTTGTAATATATTTACCGTGTATTATGTGCTACATAACTGTAAATCTTCATGGGCCTGATCCATATATACTTTCCAAACTGAAGATGACGGTGTCTTAAGGCCCATCAGGACAGAGGCACAGCAGCAAGAAGATAAATTAATGCCTATGAATAGGAGACAGCTTCCTCTGGTAGACAGTCCAAATATGAACCCGTCTGAGCCCTTAACACACTGCATCCAAACACAAATGAAACCTAGGGATGTTATTTTCTCGCTCTCCCAGAAGTTTCCTTTGAGCTCCACATATAAATCTTGACTTTTTTGTTTAAAGAAAGCAACTTTTAGTGCTTAATTAGTTCATAAACCCATGTAGGGTGTGCCAGCCCTGAAGCAGGGTCCCCACGGCAGACCAACAACAGTCTGCTCATTAGAAGAAGTCACTGGTCTGTGTCTGTCTCTCCGCATGGGCTGCTATCAACATCTTGGAGGCTTAGAGGATGCTACAGATGCACTGATAAACACACAAGCAAGAACTATAGATACAGGCACATCAACAACCCCTATAAAATGACCCAAAGACAAAAAAGGCTGCTGCCTACTAACAAGACTTTTTTGTGTGTTTCTTATTCTTCTGTGTCCATAAATGACTTCATTATAAACACATCAAAGAACCCTTGGGTGACAGGTTCCTTTATTCCTTCACACAGTGGTTTTGTTTTAAGTGAGTCCCACACCCATCACGATTTTCTTGAAAAAAACTCATTAGAGCACCAAATGGGTGTTGAGCCACCACTGAAAATAGTTCCCTTTGGTTTGACCTATTAAAAAAATTTGCTTTTTTAAAATACTGTAGCAGGAAAGCATTATTTTCTCGTGTATCAGTATCGTGGGTGCTGCCGAGAGATTATTGACACCCCCCTCCCCCCATTTTTTTTTTCTTTTTTTTGTAGGGATGTGTCCTTTTCGCAACTTCCTGTTTTTTATGCAGAATGTTTAGCCTCAAACATCATTATACTGATCTTAGATTATTCAGAGCAAAATGTGCATATCAATACCATCAGTATTGTATAAAGTGTGTAAAGTATTACTGGGTGATAAATGTATCTATTTCCAATGGGAGGTTGTAAATGATACAACTTTTATCCTTTGGCTCAAAGTTTGCTGCATTTTTCTAATTCATTCAATCACAATGTGTCCTGTCATACCTACTGTTTATATATATATAGTTTTTTATATTTTTTCCTTCTCAGTTACATTTCCAGGTTCTAAGTGCTCTGTACGCACAGCAGCACATGCACACACTCGCACACACACGCACACATACGCACACAGCCTCTTGTGCCTGCAAGTCATAGGCACAATGTACCAAAGTGCTGTGCCACTTGATGGCGAGGAGAGGCCGGGGAGGTACTGATCACTTCATGATGGGGGAGCTATTGTATTGCAGCTGCAGAGAGGGGAAAACATAAAGAGAAGCGGTGACTCGAGACTGGTTGGCCTTCTTTGACTGGATGTTTGGCAGGCGTGGCACACTGCAGCAGTACCAAACCAGCTGGCATTCACTGATAGACAGACAGGAAGCGAGAGAGAGAGAGCGAAGGAAAGGAAAGCAGAGGAAGACAGGGAGGATACAGGAAGAAAGACAGCTAAGAGACAGATGAAGAATGTGGCAGAGATAAGATGGAAGTGGGGAAGACAGTGACACAGTCACTCTTTGCACACACAGGCTTTAGAAATGTAACATCATGCTCCGAGTGTCTCTGCAGGGCAGTGCCATCGTCTCTCCTTTCATGCAGGTGATACTACTGACTATCCAATTTCTACAAGAACCAAATAGATTCATCAGCGGCAGAGCGGCTGATTACCAACACCTACATTGTTGCTTTATCTAATTAGCTTCTATGTGAACTCTGGGGTTCGATCATAAAAGTACCAAACGTGTCACTTTTATAATCCTTTTTGCAGAATAATTTAAATGAGAAGTGGGTACCTTTAGGCCACATTGTGGCTGGAGTCATTTCCAGGCCACATTAAATGATAGGATCTGTAATAAGACTGAAATATAAAGTTGATTGAGACAGGTGAAGGAGAGAGCTCTTGTTATATTAATCCTAATGTGAAAATGATGGAAGAAAGATGAAGTCAGATAGTGATTAAATGATTAATCCCACAAGGAGCTGGATGTAAGAGTTGTGTAACTAAAATTCTACCGATGCATTTATGCAATTATGTAATTTTGTTTAATACTTCCAAGGGAACAAATTTAAATTGAAAACAGTGACTCACAGTTACTAAGCAGGTAAAGACAGGATTATCAGATTAAGTCCAACTCAGAACTTCCAACTAATTAAAACATTCTCAGACAAGACCTTTATCTCTTTATTAACAAGTTTGTTGTATATTTAGAGGAGCCTGCCAATAAAATCAGAACTTTGAGGGATGAGAGTGAAAGCTCAGGATTATTTGCAGATAAAAGGAGGTTGCTATGGCGTTCTTTGAGAGCTGTGCAGTGTGGCCGACAGTTTGCTTTATCCCTCTAGTTAACTGAGTAGGATGTCTGCCAAACCCCCGAGGGACTCCATGCATATGTGTGTGTGTGTGTGTGTGTGTGTGTGTGCATGTGTGTGTGTGTGTGTGTGTGTGTGTGCATATTTGTATTTGTGTGATGGGCAGCTCCACTGGGGCAGGATTTGCTGAATGGACAGACTGACAGCCACAGTCTTCCTTTGAGCTGTGGACACACCAGAGGACGGCCTGACATGCTTTGCACCTCAGCTGCCTGACAAATTCAATTTTTCATCCTAATGTATATAGTGAAGGACTGTACATTTTAGAGAGGCCACTATCTATGCAGGTCCCTATTCTGGGACAAAGCACATCTTCAGAGCGTATTGAGGATGTATGTTTGCATCTAGTGCATGAAAGCTTTAACTACCAATGTCAGCCATTTTGGCTCGCTGAGCATGCTTATAATGTACAGAAGAGCCGCTATTTACATTCAAGCTTAGAAATAACAAGGTGATAAAGGAATAATGTTCAGGTAATAAAAGCAATATCACAATAGATCCAGTGGTAATAACCATTAATTAACTTTTTTTTTTATCATGGAATACATCTAATATAAGAGCAAATATTAATAGGCCCAAAACAAAGTGGTGAATACTGTGGAAACAGCTGTGACAAACATATTAAAGCTGTACTGTGAACCATGCGTGTATATACAAAAAGACAATTTAGCATTTTCCCACACAGTTTTATAGTTATTATGCAGACCTCACCACAGTGTTTCCCGGTAACAAACCACAGCATTGATGATGACTTTATTACTTTAAAACAAAACGGAATGTTTGGAACATAAAGGAAAGATACATTTCAGCAATGATTAATTTGGTGTAATTAACTATGGGCTGATAAAGACTTGCTATTCAAAGCATGACAATGCTCGAATGGTAGTTCGATGTCATATAGTTGATGATGTCATATAGTGTTTATTGAATACCCTATGACACAGCACTTAGTACATCAGAATACCTCCCTCATACTTATACTTCCAAATGACAGCATCTACAGCAGCTCTTTGTAGGAAATTGACCAACAATAATCAGTTGTAAACCTGCTTTTTTGCTAGAAATTATTAAGCCCATTCAGGAAGAGTAGAGAATCAGTGTCATTTTCCAGCAATTTTAAATAATTTTCGGACAGGTTTCAGTGCGCAAAAAATGCAAGAATCCAGAGATGTCTCTTTTTTTTATCCCCATAAGAATCTACACATCTGAAGCACATCGAGGATTTTTTGATATGCATTGTGCGAGGGCAAAAGGTGAGTCAATATTTTCTTTCTATGGTAAATAGTATACAGATACATGTAGTGTTACACACATATGAAATAAAAAATCTGAATATGCCTCATATGCCTATATGACCAAATCTATAGTATATCAGTACTATTTGGTTTTCAAACATCTCTGGTGGAACATGAAGTACATGAAGTACCTATAGCACCAATTGATGTTCTTACATTGATATTATACATTAAATTGATATTAAATCATAATCCTTGTCATTCTGGGTTCAGTCCATTTTTACCTAAACCAGACAATGGGTTTCAACGCCTCTGAGTTCTCCTGTTAGTGGCGCTTATTGACAATAAAGTAAAAATTTCCAACTCTCTGTCTGTCTGACTGATCAAACACTGTTCCATACCAAGCACAAACAGGGCAGAAGCCCAGAGAGTGACTCAGGATAATGACAGCAAAAACTTATTATTTAAGAAAGTTAGGTTTTAGATTAATTGAAAGTACATTTAACTGTTGTAGTTTCACTCTTTCCAAAAAGTCAAATCAATTTGTGGTTTTAATTAAAATGTTAAGAAAGGGTGTTGCGAGCATTACTATATTCAAATTAGCTCGCCCACATTGTACTGTTTTCTGTGCCATTGTTCTCTTTAGTCACAGATTTGTGTTCAAACACAGTAAGTGGTTAAAATATGCCATCTTTCTGCTTCATTTGGGGAGAAAAATTATAAAAGAAGTAACTGAAGAACCACTAAATTTCAGACTTATCATATCAACACAATCAAAGCCAAACAAAGCCGACCTTTGTCTTCACACTGTTGAAGTAAACAGGCAGTAGAAAAGCAGTAAACACTTTAATTAGCAGTAATTCCCTACCTCTCACATGAATCCAGCGCTGCAAGTCGAAAAACCTCTGTGCTCTCCAAATAAAGGCTGGTGACCAGTCTGCAGGAAGAAAGCAAATGTCAAACTCATTCACTGGTTTTCCTTTAATAACAATGATAAAGGGCCATTGCTGTGTGTTTTTAACTGGACCCACCTCACACACCCTCACACACACACACTGTAGCTTTTTCATTCAGGGCAACAAATAACTTTAAAGTGTTCAGTAAATGCGCACAGGCATTGGATGCCTGTGTGTGTTTGCAGATATTTCTTATCTGTATGTGTGTGTGTGTGTACGTGTGTGTGCTGTCCCTATAGCTCATCTGTGGGTACTGCCTCCCTATTGACTGCGTGTCTCCCAGGCAGTGTGGTGGTGATGAGGTCCACTTTACGTTTGATAATAAGCTCATTAGTGATGCAGCCGCACGGTGCACAGCTCCCTGCCTATATCCCAGCTATGATTATTAACATTGATTGGCTCAGGAGAAAGCAGGCGCTGCTCATGGACCAATGGAGGCAGAGGTTGTTGGGGTGTAATGGCTGAGCAGACAACTATTGATTTAGACATGGAGGGAGAGTAAATGGAGTCTGAACGGTTTGCCTTTGAGGTGAGGTAGTTACCAGTGGCACTGGGAGGTGTGTATTTTAACATCATCAATTCAAAACCACAGGAACACATGACTGTTAATAATCATAGGGTTATTTTGAAATATTTGTGGTTCAGGAAAATATTCTGGCATCCAGTTGACCCTACATGTACTGAATATGTAGTGTCTGCAACAACACTATGACTAATGTTCCAAAATGTTTAATCGAGCATTTTTTTAAAATCTATCATACTATCTTGCATGTACACCTCTCCTCTTACTTCTTGAAGCAGAAATCCTTGAATTCTCTGATTGGTTTGAAGGGTTTGCGTCGGACAAAAAATGAAGTGAACATCTCTGCCAACAGCAGCTGTTCACATCAAGATAAGCTCACATATTTTTACAAAAAATATTAATTTCATTAATACAGGTGTGGAAACACTGTCACTTATAGCATATTACAAAGTACTAATGCAAAAAATACCAAGTAATAGCAAGTACTCATGCAAAATTTCAAGTGAATATTACTGGATTATAATTATTATATTAATGTGTTCATCACTATACTGGTGCAACTGGTACCAATGGAGCTTTTGAACCTAATATTTCTAATGTTAATGTTAATGTTAATGAATATAGTACTAGCAGGTAGCTTGAAAATTTCGTGCCATGAATCAATAAAGCCGGATGATTTATACTGTATTTTGTTTTACTATTCGGATTCTAAAATGTAACTATAGGTATTAAATAAATGTAGATGAGTCTAATATACAATTTTTGAAATACGTCAAATTTGTATATTAGATTAAGTAATAGGTTGAATGTGCTACTTAAATTAATGTGTGTAATGTAATGTAATGGTTTTACTTCACTTTATAAAACAATTACGTTCTCTGTATAACATTTCTTGCATCACATACATTGTGTGGTTGATTTATAAAACAGTTTTGCGTGTTTATTATTATTTTAAAAATTTCGGCCTTTTTGTGCAATTTTTGGGCAGCTGAATTCAGAGAATTCAGAGCAAAACATTATTACTTAAATGCATAAATACATAATCTGTTTTAAGTTATGTACAAAATACATAACTTAAAATACCTGAAAGTACTTCTATATAACCAATAACAACTATACCAGAGATTAGTTTGACTTGACTTGATTTGTCAGTATGAGGTGATGCAGGCTGATTTGGTTTTATGTGTCAGATATAAGATTTTTTTCTGCTAGCACAGCGTAACACAGCTAGAGATGAGACAAATTTCATGGTGATCAATCTATTTAGAAACAATATTCATGTGAACATAATTGAAATAATTGGAACATTTATTGAAATCTGGGCAAACGGCAAATAATGTTTATTTGTTTGGACTGTTCATTTAAAGCCTATAATGCTTGTGAAAAACCAAAATAAGGGACATATAATAATTAGGCCTTATATCAAACACATGATTGCGCTTTACATTCAGATGGATCTTTGTTGAAGTCATGCTGTACTTTGTGCTCCAACAATCCCTCGCCTCCTTCCTAAGAAACGAGGATATGGAATTAGGGCAGCCTAAAAAAGAGGTTGGAATAGAAAGATGAGCACTGAGGCTCCAGGGTCTGGTCAAAATTACCTCAGTCTGCTCCTCAAATGAAAGCAAATGTGTCCTCACTGCTCTGCTAAAAGCTCCAAACAGAGGTTGCTCATTGACTGACACACACACACATACAGAGCCTTAAATAGCACACTGCATTAGCTTTCATCTGCATCACTTTGACAGGAACATTTGACTATTGATTAACAAACCATCTCTCTCACACACACACACACAACTCTGTTCTATAAAGAGCAGCTGAAAAGGCAGGTTTTTGTCCTCTTTTCCAAGCTGATTTGAACTGCTGCGTGTGAGAATCTGAAGTCAACAGAAATCATTCATGCTTTTAGAAAGTAACAAACAACGGCCTTGAGTGGATTTTCAAAGCCCTCTGATTTCAAGATTGTGTTGGGATCAAGAGGCTTTTCAGACATTCCTTTATGCTGATGTTCTCCATGTATTCATGCACCTGGTTCACCTCATCTCTCCCTGCAACCTCCAGCCTCCTAGTGACACCCACTCAGCTCGACCAAAGAGGCACAAAACCAGCAGAGAAAGGCAGAATTAAAGAGACGGACTGGCTGAGGCCACACACATAAATCCTCCTTTCTGCACACACACACACACACACACACACACACACGCTCTCTCTCTATGATAAAACTCGTAAAACTCTGTCGCTCAATTAATGTCTGGTTTTATCTGGTTTTAACATACCTGCCATCCTCAGCTGGAATTAAAGCCTCACCTCTTTCTCTCTCTTTCTTTTACACACAGACACATACACACCCACGCACACATAGAAACACACACACACACACACATACACACACACGTTTATTTTTCTCTAAGTAGCTAAGCACACTGTGTGGGATTAGACGCTGTGGTAATAACTTCCATGGTAAAAAAAAAAAAAGAAAATTCATCTTCCTCACATTTACAAAGACTTTAGCTTTCATAAATAGAATTGCCAGCAAGTCCAGATTCAAACCATGCCTGTTTAATCATGTGAAAATACCAGCGTGGGGTCTTCTCTGCTGCAGAGTGTTTAGTGTTTTGTGGATTGGATGATGATGAGCGTGGGGCTAATGCTGCAAACTGTCTCGTTCAGTGTTTTCGACAGTCTTTTGCAGTTCAAATAGTGGATTGGAAACTGCTGACGTTCCGGTGGTGGATATTGCTCTCTTGCCCGGCAGCGCCCTAAATCCCCTGTTGCGAGGAGTGTGGTGTGAAATCCATTTACCACAGATTCCTGCAGAAGGCTTGTCATCTCATTGAAAAGATGCCCTGGAATATGGATGAAGCCTTTATGGGAGATGTAAAAAAAAAAAAAAAAAAAAAAAAAAGTATGTTGTTCTTCTCTTTTACCATATTCTCCCCGCTCTTTGTCTATTGCTTCTTTGTCTCTGTGAGAAAGAAGTTTCTCCTGGAAATAAACACAGCTGGCTAATCTATCATAGCGGGGTTAATCTTTCATAAAAGGTGTCAGGAGACTTGATACAGTCCTGTTCCCTGAGGCATGGGAGCTCTAACAGGCATAAATGAAGGTTTATCATGTCTTTTACTTCAGTGTGTGTAACTCCTGGTGTACTCATGCCCTGACAATACACTTAGCATTTAACCTCTGACTGATCAGATCAAAACCACACACTAGTGCATCAATCACATTAGTCCCAGCTTATTACCCTGGTCTCTGTTTGCACAAAATGTAACTCTTTGCTTTGTTCCTGCATTGTTCAGGTCTGCACATTTACTGTAATATGCTGCATTTACTCAGAATCTATATAAAACTTTTTTATTCTCTGCCCTGACTCTAGTTTTTGAATAAAAACTGGAAGCAAAACAAACAAAAAATGAAATGAATTCCTAAATAATTGTGCAGACTCATGTCGTGTCTCTACAAGGATCCTGGCGACAGTCGAGTCACATCGCTTCAGGAGGAGCAGCCTCAAAAGCCATTTCTTTTGTCTGAGGAGAAACAAAGGTCTCACACAGCTGCTCTTGAACGCAGCATTATCATTTATAATGTCAGCAGAATCTAGAAATAGTTTTTCTAATCACAAACATGAAGGAGAAATTTGTCATTTTAATTAAAGCCTTGTTTGATGGTTTTAACATTCTCTGTGCTTCCCCCTCTTTTGAGCCAATCAGAAGTGGTCCTGATGAGAGGGAATTTATGTGTATGTGTGTGTGTGTGTGTGCCATGCCTCCACTCTACAGTGCTATTTCAGGTCTGGATACCTTTGTGTGCAGCTATGTATATGTCAAACAAAGGGCCGCTATTAATGCCGGTTTGTCTGCCATCCATACGCCCAGGCTGGGGGAGGGACGACAGGGATGTGTGTGTGTTTGTAGTGTGTGCGTGTGTGTCTACAGGGAGCAACCAGGCGTGTGAAAACACTCCACACTGATTTTTTTCCTCCTATTTTTTCTACAACCCTTTGTGCTTCATTTCTTTCATTCCACTGTCCTTTCCCTTCATTTTCATGTCTTCACCTCATCTCAACGACCCTCTCACCTTCTTCTCTTTCCAGCTTCTCTTTCCCTCCCGCCACCCCCTACCCCCACACAAGCACACACTCTTCCTCTCTGTTGTCCCTCAGATGTCATCCAGCGCACAGCCAGGAGCTAATATTAGCCTGCAACAAATTATAATGGAAGTTTACCGCCCATTACAGCTCCTTTGGTAGGAGACAATCTTTGATATGGAAATGCTGCTGCTGCTGCTGCTGTCTAGGATGCATACATATGCACTACAACTGATTCTTCCGTGAGTGTGTTTGTGTAAATGGTGCGTGGGAAGACAATGATAATTCGGGGACGATCCTCAGGGAACCCTGGTGTAAACCAGTTTGAGAAACTGGGGCTGAGGGTATATAACCTCTGGGCTTTTTTATATGTTTTGTTGCAGCCTACAGCCAGTTTACGCACACATCACAGTGACACAAGACAAATGGTAGGTGTGGATGAAGGACTTACTACCAGGCAAAAGGCTCTTTAATGCGTTCAAAGCCACACTAATTATCTATGTGCTAAAAGTAGAGGAAGGGTGGTGGGTGCTAACAGTAAGTCAGGCAGTGGGAACAAAGAAGCACGAGCATACAGTTCAAATCCATCACTAGTTGCAGAAAATGGACTTCCAAGCGTGGAGAGACAGTAAAAGAACAAATAAGAACAAATCCATGGCATAAACATGAAATGCACAGAGTGAAGAAATCCAACAACACAAAGACAAAGAAAAAGGACTTACCTTTCAATTCCACAGCCACATGTGAGAGTCCACTGCTGTTCTCACACACACACACTCACACACACACACACACAAACACACACACTCCGAGTCATCACACATGTGCTCCCATGCGCTCACACACACTGTGTGCAAGGAGGGAGAGACGAGAACCCATCATTGTTCTCATAACCCCTCCCACACAGATTCGTAGCGCTGTCTAGATGGAAACATGTAGGAGTAGCACTCTGTCACACACACACACACTTTCTCACAGTGTCTCGGTAAAAATCATGCAGCATCAACAGTCTACCTTGTTGCAGTCTCCCTGTACTCCAGGAATTCCAACACACACAGACACACACACTTATCCTCACTCCTATATGCTCCCAGCACACAAAGACTCCCGCTCACAGGACGTGTGATCATGTGATGTGTGTGTGAGTGCATGTGAGAGCATGTGCTCTATTTCTGCTGCCTGTTCCTTAGCTATTATGTGTACAGTGTGGAAATGTCAAATGTGTGTTGTTCCATTGGTGCAAGTGTGTATTTCTCTGCACACAATAGTTGTGCAGCTCTGTCTATATGTACTGTGTGTTTTCACACATTTGTGTGTGTGCATGTGTGCGTGTTAGTGTTTTAGCCAAAAGGGTTAGGTGTTAGGATAAACAAAGAGGCACCTTTACAACCCCCAATTCTGCACGGCCATCAGAGAGGAAACAGCTCTCACGTCCATATGCTGTTAGTCCTGAGGGGCAGTGTGGCTACATGTACTTACCCTCTCTGCATTATTGATGGATGGTAATGGTGCCATTACAACAGGATAGGAAGCTGCTGGATGTTTAAACATGGAACTGACGAGGACGATGTCCACTGGACCCATCTGTGGTATTTTCTGCTGACTGCAGGTGTTTGAATCCAGCTAAGTGAGCTGTTTGTAGTTTCTGACTCAGTCTTACAGCAGCTCAGACATACTGTAAATCCTAAAAACAGCAGAGTGGAACCTTTTAGGAAGAGTTTGGGATGGTGTGAGGACAAAATAACAACATGTCACGTATGACTTTATTAGTTAATGTGCTCTTAATTTTTCATAAATTTCCATACATTCAATTAATTTGAATAATTATTCTATAAATTCTATACATTATAAAATCATTTACAGAATTTATAGATTTATAGAATTCTATAAATTCTATAATTTGAATTTTAACCCTTGGAGACAAAATGAACTCAGGTTTCAGTCTGCTGTGCTTTTTTAAACATTTTTGTTAGACCCAATTCGAAATGACATGTAATAGAATCCATTTAAAAGGTGCAAATAAAATAACATTTGCAGGTATTAATACAAGTTAAATTGAAACAATGTTATGTCATTTACTCCAGCATCAAATGTGCAGACATCCTACAGCGTTAAAATATCTATTGAAAAATGTAAAGAAATTTGTTGTCTTTGTTAGCGACTCTGTAATAGAGAACAAAGGGTTTAAGCGTCCTCTTGGTGACACACACACACACACGCCCAAGTGAACATGACTTGAATTCAGGAGAATGGTAATAATATGCATTGACATACTAGACACAGCATTTTCAGTTATTGTGTTTAGTTTTTTAATGCATTTTTATAGTAATTTCACTTTCAGGTATCTAATGCAGCAGAGTGGGGTATTCGGGACAGTTACACTGTTGTCACTGTCAATTCTGGCTACCTGGACCATACAAAAATATATATAAATATATATTATTTCTTTTCATTTTAGTGGTACATACATAAAACTAACATAATAAAAATATCTGAGTTAATATGTCGCCTATTTCCCCCCTGATGAATAAACGTGATGGAGATCACCACAATTCACCCCCCCTCAGTTCAGCATATTCCTTCTTTCTGACCACCATCATGGTATTTTGTCTAAAGAATTTATTTCTTTATTTTATTACATGGATTAAACAGACAGGACACTGCCAGTAGAAAGAAGTAAAGGATGCAACGTACCACACACAACTATCACACAACACAGGCTATACTGCTAATTTCCTTTTCCCTAATTCTGTGCCATATTGAGATTAAGCATGAAAGTTGATTCTTCATATTTAAATCGTGATTGGAGATAATGAAAGCTCTACCGACATCTTATTATCCCTACAGAATTTGTGCTTTCATTTGAAACAATATTAAGTTCAGTTGCTGAAAGGTGTAAAAACACAGCTTCACATTGGCCTGGGGACATCAGCGAGATTTACACTGAATTCAGATCTGTACTGATAATAACGCTATTGAGTAATTTCATATTACTCTGTCTAGTATTTTCCACTGCAGTACACACCAGTGTACAGTGCATTTATGTCAACATGAGTGTAACATTTTATATTTTTGAAATAATGAATGTGCACTATAGTTGTAGTGTATTTACTATTTACTTGCAGGTTGTGTTTCTTCCAAAATATCGTTTGTGAATGAAAAACTAGAAACAACCACGTCACTGATGACTGTACTGATTAAATCTAATTGTATTAGAGATTTAATAGATATAAAACATATTGTTTTGTGTCACATAGAAATGATGATTCCCATTTATTTTGGAATCAAATTACAGCCACGATCAGAACGTGTTTTTAGAAAGGTAGGCAACCATTTTCCACATGTATGAAATAATCAAACATATGCCGTAATACCATATATGATCAGAGCTTTGCAACAATTATTTGGTAAGATGAGATTGAATCCTCACAGTAAAAACACTATGAACAGGATTAAATGTATCAAATATATTAAATCAAATACAGCACTGACACTACAGTGAATGCCACACCCAAGGGCCTTTATTCAAACACACTCTCTGGAAACTATCCTGCTCTGTTTCAGTGGAGGTCTCACACACACACACACACATACATGACCACGATGACCGGTGTTTGTGTAGGAAACACAAGCACCAGCTCGGTGTGTGACGATACTGCTGTATCCTCACATTATACTCTGCAGAGAGAGAAACCACAGCCCAGCGAACACGGCTGGCGCCTCGCTGCCTGTCGGAGTCAGGGAAGGATGACCAAGCACTCAGCAAGGGAAACAGATTGAATTACTGCATATCAAATTAAACCAAACTAATTCAATTGGGGACGTCTGTTATTTGCGTGCTTTGATAGGAGGCTTGTTTCTGAAATACGTTTTTTTTTTTTTTCACAGATTTTCAAATTGACACACAGCTTTAGTTTGATTCCTCACAGATCTCAGTGACTAAGCAGCAGGATGAGATGAACTAATATTCTAATGTTCTACAGTGTGAGTTTGTAAGTGTTGATAATGATTCACAGCTGAGAGGGGTTTGTGGCATTACACAGTTGCATACAGTAACTGTTTTATGCGTTTCAATATTCAAATTACTGCTGGCTGGCTGAGAGCAGCTCCAGGGCAGAGAAACAAGCCAAACACACATACACACAAACACACTCATGTGCTATCAGTGTCAACGCTTCGGGCAATTATTAGAACATGTAAGAAGCTGTTAGATGAAGGAGGGAGGGGGGAGAAAATAGTGATCTGCTGTAAGATAAAAGCTGCAAAGAAAACAAGAGTGAAAATATGTCTGAGTGTGTAAGTCCAGAAATATCAGCCCAGATAGAGGGGACCTTGAAGGGGTGGGGTGGGGGGTAGGGAATGTACAGTACCTGCTATCTCCTGGCCTATTAATGAGCTACCCTACTCTGTGTAATGGTACACACACCTACACAAATCTTCCTGACTGTGCAGTACAAATAAGGACATTTTGAGCCCATCAAAAATGAAATTAGTTGAGATCTTTGCAGGTTTCCCACATAACGCAACAGAATCATCATTCACGAATGCCACAGCTTCACAGAATATTATAATTTTCTTTTTTTATTACAACATTTGCACACTTTTCTCTGGGAACAAGTCTGAGAGTCTAATTGCAACAACATATATAAGTTGAGAGCAAGGAAAATTGACCCCGCCTTTGATGGCACCTGGCTGTACATGTGAGCCGTATGGCTTTATCTTAAATCCTCATGAATCCGGCTGAAATCTATTTTTTTCCCTGGGCAGCAGCCACTTTGAGGAAAAAAAAGGACTTTAAAACATAATTCTACAGCAGAAAGAACAAAAAGATAAATAGCTGCTAAAGGTAAAAAATTAGCATAACAGCCACCTTAGACCAGGTGAGCGGCTCGACACACACATACACAATCTCTATGACAAGCACTTACCATGGCGGCCCCCCCCCCACGATGACGACCTCTGTCCCCCCCAGCTGTCCTCCCGAGGCCTGTAATGTGGAGCTAATGCAGCTGCTGTAGAGCCTCTGTGAAATGGAGACCATCACCCTCTTCTTGCCTGTAATTCCTCCACCTCAGGGGGTTTAAGTGACTAAATCAGTGGAAGCAACAATAAAACACACTCCATCCTGATAGGTCGGCTGGGTAAAGCAACCCCTCGCCTCAACCACCTAACATCAGCTGGCTTCACAGCACTGCTACCCAACAACTACCAATTCTCTGGGACTATTGGCTCTGCCTCCTCTGACTTCCTGTCCAGAAATGAGTAGACAATTGTGTTCTGCAGGAATGTGTGTGCTTAAGTGCCAGCGGAGCCCAAAGATTCACATGGACACACACACACACACACGCAAACACAGCTTCTTAATGCATCCCTTTGTCTCTGGGGGTTGCATAATGATTCCATGACAGCCTGTCAGACTTCACATGAAATTGATTCCACGCAGCCAAAGCTTCTCTTCCTCTCCCCACATACACCAATAACGGTATCCCCTGAAAACTCTGCTCTTAATCAAGCTTTCAAATCTGTTATTCTGTTATAAAATGGCCCATCTCATACTATCCTTGGCAAACAAAGACAAGGAGCACAGACTCTAATAGTGTAGGATGTAAATGTGTTTAAAATGCTGTCAGGGCCACTTTCAAATCGGAGAAGTCCAGGTTCGAAGCCGATACTGGCTTTAAAAGTGCCGTGGAGCTTCTGTGCTGAACCAGCTACCAGATGAGAACAGTATTTACCAGAAATACACATTTCTTTCAGTTCATCCAATAACCATACCTTCAAGTGTCCACTACGTATGAGTGGCCTGTAGGCCTTGCAGAAAGGGCTCTATTAGACATACATAAGAATACCATAGTGTTTAAATGCATGAATGAGTGTGAGTGTGAGTGCAGCCGTGTGTATCAGATGCACATGCACGTGTGGCACAGTGGTGTGTGACTTACCCCTGGCTGTCCCTGAGGGCTGAACATGCTCTGACAGTGGTGATGCATCTCAGCGTCCCGCTCCTCCACCAGCTTTCATCTACAGGCGTGTTCGCTATCACTCAAAACTCCCTCCTTCTCCTTCTTCTTCCTACCGCTTTTGTCTTACCATAATGTCTCCATCCTTTCTCTTTCCCTTTCACTACTTTCACCTCTTTCTAGTTCTGTTTCTTTCTTTGACTCTGAATTTCCTCACTCTTAATTTGACTTTCTCGCTCTTTCTTTCTTCTTTTTCTCTCTCCCTCTCTCATCCTTTCCTTCCCCTCCTCTCTGTCGCCCTCACCAGCGCTCCAGGAGCTTGGTATCGCTGTCTCTCGGCTGGCACAGAGAAAAGGCAGACACATGGGAGGGCTGTTTTGTAATCCAGCAGGTCATACCACCCTGGCACATGAAGGGGGGTGGGTGGGGGGCTGATGAGATGCAGAGAGGGAGGGCAGTGGGAGGGAGGACTGAGCAGGCCTATACTACTACCTTCCAACCTATACCTTTCGTGCATCCCTCTGTCTGTGAGCTGATGGTCTCTCCCTTTTTTCCCACTAATGACGGGAGGTCTCGCCTCGCTACATCCTCTCTGCACGTTGAGTGTTTAGGAAGGAGCAGAGAAGAGGAAGGAAGGAAGGAAGGAAGGAAGGAAGGAAGGAAGGAAGGAAGGAAACAAGGAAGAGAGAGAATGGGAGTGGGAGGAAGTGTGGGAACGAAAGGAGGAATGAGAGATGAGTGGGAAAAAAATGGAGGGATGGAAATGAAAGGAAAGATGAACAGAGGACTGGTTTGGGAGAGGGACACCCCGAAGGCTTGTAGACTGAATCAATGAAGTCTGTTATCTCAGAAAATATTTTTATGCATTGGAATCAAACGTGTGATATAAAATGAACAGAGCTTTCTCGTGAATTTGGGACGCTGTACGCTTTACCCTATAAGCCGCTGACTGCGTGTAACAGTATATTTGATGCAGATGCAAAGAGCTATGGGAGATGGTGAAGGACGGTGGTTAGGTCTCTGGCTGTCTGCCTTACTATGACATGTCACTTCTCACACAGCTGCTCCAACTAGCATCCATTCATTCTCGCTGGCCCCTTAGGAAGATGGTGTGTAGGTTTTGGACACAAGAAGCTCCTGTGACCCAATCATCACACAGAACATTGACACAGCAACCTTGGATTATGCTCAATAGCAGCATTTTGTAGCATTACAATTAGTCCTGTAGCAGATGGTTTAATCCATATCAACACAAGTACACATCCGCAACGTCGACTTATAACCTGGAGGAGCCAGGGGGGGTCTGAAAAAATCTGATGAATTCAACTGATTCGGGGTAAACGACAAAACTAATCACAATCTCTTCAAAGGCCTTATAGCTGAATATTTTAGTCGGTCTTTTTATGTCAAAGGTTCACATCTCTGTCTATAAGTCACATGTGAAGCTTCTTTATCTCTCCTTTCATCAACCCCTTTCTCTGTTGTTTATCTCCTCTATTATTTTTACAAGGCTTGGAAATTGACACACGCAACATATAAACCCATTATCCTGATCTGACTGTTCTGACTGTGGCCCCAGCGTCAGAGATCAAATAAAAAAATTAAATATAGGACCACATATCTAATGTTAAGTGTCCCAGATCCCACAAAATTGTGAAGAATTCACATAGATTTAAAATCAGGGATTGGGGTAAGTTTGTAAGTGCATCTACATAGAAATAGAAATGCATTTTACAGTCTTTCTCCCCATCTTCTGTCTCCTCCACTGCATCAAAAGCATCACTCAAACCTTTGGAGCTGAGTTACTTCCAAGCTTTCAAAAACAAACTTACAAACTCAATAGTAGAGGATCGTACCCACGTAACTACTGTACTGTTAAACACTCCCCTCTAAAAGTATCGAACATTTTTGCAGTGAGAACATTTGTGTTTGAAATCAAAAGATGAACATGGGACAATAGATCAACATTTCAGCTTTTATTTTCATGTATTTACATCTGGATCTGATACACAGCTTACAAGATAGCACCTTTTGTTTGGACAGTATTGGAACAGATAGACTTAATATTTAGTTGCAAATCCTTTGCTTGCAATAACTGTATCGAACGTATGACCCACTGACTTAACCAAACGTTAGTGATTCTTTTGTGATGCTTTTCCAGGCTTTTCACTCCCCCTCTTTCAGGAGTTGTTGGTTTTGCTGGGCTACTCCCTTCAATCTCCTCTTTAGCAGCTTTAGCTAAAATGCATGCTGCATAGGGTTTAAGTCTAAAACCTTCCAGTTCTTGCCGATGAACTCCTTCGTTGTTTTGACATTGTGTTTTGGCTCAATGTTTCTGTAGACTTGTGGTTTTTTTTGCAATTTTGCACCTGCCATCATGTGTTACATCATCAATGAAGATTAATGAGCCCGTCCCAGAAGAAGCCATGCAGCCCCAGCCATGACATTACCTCCACTGTTTCACAGATGAGCTTGTATGTTTGGGATCATGAGCAGATCCTCTCTTTCTCCAAACCTTATCCTTTCCATCACTTTGCTAAAGGTTCATCTTTGTCTGGTCAGTCCTTAAACATTGCTGAAGAATTTTTGAAGCTCCTCTCTGTACTTTTTGGCAAATTCCAGCCTGGCCTTCTTCTTGCTAATCAGTGGTTTGCATCTTCTGGTGTAGCTTCTGTACTTTTGTTTATGAAGCCTTCTGCGAACAGTAGATTGTGATACCTCATTCCTGCCCTCTGGAGGATGTTACGACGTTACTAACAATTGTTGGTCTTTCTTTACAGTTCAACTGCTGTGGTTTTCCTTCGTCTACCCGTTCTACATCTGTTACTTAGTAAACCAGTGGTTTGTTTCTTCTTCAGGACATTCCAACTGGTTGTACTGGCTATGGTCAATGTTTATTGATTCATTTTCCATCGTCTCTCAGCTTCACAATTGCTGTGTTGTTATGTTTGTTACACTTACAACTATAAATGCAGGCTGATAAGGCAGAACCCAAAGTCTGAAAATGAGCATAGACATTATTGATTGAATAATCAATGTCATAGGACACACCTGGGCAACGAAACAGACCTTTCAATCCCATGTTCCAATACTTTTGTTCACTTTTGTTCACACTTCTAAGTTGTGTATCCGATCCAGATGCAAATAATTGGAAATAAAAGCTGAAATGTTGATCTCGTCTCATATTAATTGTTTGATGTCAAACCCAAATGTTTTTAGTCTATAGCAAAAATTAAGCTTTGTGGGTTTCGCCTTTTCACTCCTGTGGTCACCACAACAGAACATGTACTGCATGTTGATTTGGCATGAGTTTTTACACAGGGTGCCCTTCCTGCCATAATCCACCCATTTTATCTGAGCCTGGTACCTGCACCAAGGTGGCCTTTGGTGGCTGGGATTTGATCCTGCGACTTTCTGTATCCCAACCTGATGCTCTACCCATAGAGCAACTGGGCACCCCTAGGGTCAAACCCCAGTTTCATGTGGAAAAGACCAAAAGCCATACATGTTAGGTTGTTTGGGCAAATGGTTGTCTGTCTGTGTATGTCTTTCTCCAGGGTGTACCCCACCTCTCGCCCAATGACAGCTGGGATAGGATCCAGCCCCTCCCCAACCCTGAGCAAATGAGTTAGAAATGGATGAATAGATGGATGGATGAATATTGGCGTGTAAAAATCCTAGATGCTCGATTTGAAGTTCAGCTGATCATCTTGACAATTTCTCTATCCATAAATACATTGAGTGGCTGCCATGCGATTGGCTGATCATAGATTTGTGTTGATGAACAGTAATTAACAGTTAGTTTAACACCAACACAAACCTGCTCTGGGTGTAAAAAATTAAGTTACATTGAATGTTGCTATGCAGAATCTTTGCAGAAGGTATGATGAATACAAGTTAAGCAACTAAACCCTTTGTTATTTTCAGGGAAAGCTACAAAAATGATCATATCCAGCTACTTCCAGTGTGATAGAAGTCTGTGGGGAGGGATTCATAAGCTATTTGACAATCCACTAAATGTTCCAGGCACCTTTATCCTTCATAGGCTGAGTTGATAATTTAGTCAGCGAAATGTCAGAACATAAAATTTGTCACTTATTATTGCTCCTTTACATGACCAGATTTAACAATTAATGTGACATACTGTATATTCCCATACAGTGTACAATATTCACCTTTTAGTAAAATTTGGCAGTCTACATTTTCTCTGGTGACTGATGATTTTGTTTTTTCTGCTACTCTGAAAAGACACCATGGTAATTTCATGCTTTTTGTCAGACTATATTGTAGCAGGGAGACTGGGGTCATAGCCAACTTAGCTACACATAACGGCCTACGTTAATACATGTAAGCACATTTTAATCTGCTGTAATTGACTGAGCTTTCCTTATGTTACAGTAGGCTGCTATAAATGCTTGAGTGGGATATGCTAATGTGGCTGTGTGTCAATGTGTGCTAGTGTTTGTGTGTGTCTGGGAGAGTGAAGTTTATGTGATGGATTGAATAATCACTGAACCATGAAGAAAGGTGAGCCAGAGGTGTGTGTGTGTGGGTGTGTGTGTGTGTGTGTGTGTTTTGGAAGTCTTGAGCAGTAGCCTTGTCTCTTTAGCTGGTTGGGACCATCTGAAAAGAATTACTATTACACAGATTTATCATCAGGAGTGGATGAAGTACTCAGATCCTTTACAGTATTATTACCACGCTGCAGGTATAATCTTATAAGTAAATAAGTAAAACTCCTACATTTAAAGTTTTACTTAAACAATTGATGCATTATAACTGTCATGTTGATCCTTGTTAGTTTTTTTTTTTGTCCTTTCGGCTTATCCTGTGAGTTCAGGGTCGCCACAGTAGTTCATTGTCCGCATGTTGATTTGGCACAGTTTTTATGCCAGATGCTGTTTCTGACACAACCCTCCAAGTTGATCCTTCTGATAATGGAACTTAATTTAACAACCTTAAAATTATGTTAGCCAAACACCCCACACTACTGGGTGACATATTTCCTTATTCCAAAACATGTTGTTGACATAGTTTTAAAAAATGTTGCCCCACATGCTCCAACTCAGAACAAAATTAAGTTATGGTGAATCTCATCAGTTTGGGAAATACTTTTTGGACAACAAAGGAGGTCTATGGCACACACAAAGAAGCTGATCCAGACTGATGGCTGACAGAAGATTCAGTGATAGTTTAGGTAGGTAAATCCACCTAAGTGTACTGCATTTAATAATAAGTTATCAGCCATGTATCTATGGTCTACTAGGCTCCACATGCTGGCAGGCTCAGTACATCTTTTTTGTCTCAGTTGCTTTATCATCTAAGGTAATAGTGGTCCACAAGTTGATTTAGCACAGGTTTTTAATGCCCTTCCAAATGCAACCCGGGGTCAGTTTGGGGGTTCTGAGTCTTGCCCAGAGATACTATGAAATGGTGGAGTGGGCGTGCAAACCACTGACTCTACTGTTCACCTTACCGACTGAACCACCGCCAACCTCCTATTAGACTCAGCAGGTCATTATCGTGTGATATTGTGGGCTTCAATGTTGCTTTGTTTTGGTGACATTTACACACAAAATGAGACAGTTAGCAAAGGTGGAGTTGGTTAAAGTTTGGAAACAACATTGATATTATTGGGTTATAACTGGTTGACACGAAATTGATCAATGTATTAAGAAAAGAGTTTAGGGTTAGGGAAAGACTGGCTGGTTAACAACAATGAATCAAGTAACATCACTGACTCGTGATATAAAACAAGAGATAAACTATGTGTCACATGTCTTGTTACCCAACCAGTCACCATGACCACTTCCCTCTAAAGCAGGGGTCTCAAACTCAAATTACCTGGGGGCCGCACAAGGCATCACGTATTCAACAAAAAAAAGCGTTAAAAAAATCTAATGTTCTCAAATGTCATTACAAATAATTCTTTAACTTTAGTGGGTTCTTCTTAACATGGCTTCTCTTGTCTACTTCTTGCTGCCAGAGACCTGGCAGCGCTTCCTCTCACATAGCTGAGTCACATTTGGCTTGAGGGAGGAACCAGTTGAGACCCTCAGTCTGGACCTGTACCTGGAGTTAGTGAAGTTCAAATTAAGAGAAAAACTTTTCGCACAAATATGTGCTCCCAAAAAGTCACATGGTCCACTTAAACATTCAGGAAAGCTTAGGGGAGCCAGGGGTCAATTCCTCAAAAAATTGCCCAAGCTTGTCTGCTTTTCCACTCACCTCCCTGAACTTGGCTTTGAGGTCAGAGTTGCACTGCAGGTCAATGAGCTCCATTTGAAGCACAGGAGGAGGATCTTCCACATTAAAGAAAAAGGGCTCATGTCTTTCATGATGAAATGAACATCATAACATTTGTAGATGATAGAAACTACCAGGATAGCGAGCGCAAAAAGGCGACTGCTACCGGGCTTTTCATTATCAGCTGGGAGAGTGGGACACCATTATTTATTTATTATATACAAACGATGGGATGCAGCCACGGAGACGTTGTTTACTTGCTTTTATTTTCTATAATACCCCATAACTGAGGTGGGTAAGCCCCCGATGAGGCACCAGACTGACTTCGAAGCGGGACGGCAGACGGGAGCTGGTTGAATGGCCCCATTGGAGGTCCACTACCCTCTGTGACATCATCAATGCCACATGACTGAACATAAAGTTACATTAGACAAAACTACAACACAAGCAAAGAACAGGCCAGTCAACAAGCAGCCAAGTCTCTTTTCTCCAAGGAGGAAGGAGGGAGGCCAGGGTTTTATAGGAAGTAGGACACTGTGCCCAGGTGTCTTCTACCACCGTAATAGGCTCCACCTCCAGCTTCCTGCAAATAGAAGAAATGACAACTCAACAGGCCAGAGGGCCATCAAACAGGTAACAATGACTTCGTCCAGCTCGAAGTCAAACATGCTCATTTCACACATAGTAAGAAGTAGTAATTCTATGATGGATATGTCATGTTACATGGTGTCATGACCATAGTTGTGCAATGTTTCTCTGCTTATACTCCACTGTGATTGGTAGGTTCGTTCAGCTCCAGCTTGCACAAAAAAGGAACCTTCCACACACAACGCGGAAAAGTGCCATTCATATAAAACTCGCGGGCAGCACTAACATTAAACTTGTCTCGCGGGCATAAAGCATTTTCAAGTCTTACTCAAGTAACCAATCCCCTGACAGGCTGTCATATTTACTACACAAAAAGTCTTCAATCCCCAGCTCTTCCGGTCACATGTCAAATGTCCTTGAGCAAGACACTGAACCCCAACCTAGTTGTTCTCGGTGAGTGTTGGCCAGCTGCATAGCAGCTCCCCCATCGGTGTATGAATGTGTGTGATTGTGAGTGCGAATTGGTGAATAAGAAGCAATGTAAAGCGCTTTGAGTGCCAATAGGTACAAAAGCGCTATATAAGTGCAGACCATTTACACAAGAGTCATAATAACTATGCCAGTAGGCAGTAGGTGATCTGATAAACCACAATTATGGGCTGATAACCGATAGCTTACCATTTAGTGGCTTGGTAACGCTCACATCGATTGTTTGAAATATATGTTTTGAACTGTATTGCCTGTGATTTCCACACTGGTGTTTAGTCTTATTAATCTGAATCTAAAAAGTATTAAAAAAATAAAGTATTAAAATGTATGAAGTATGAAGTAAAGTTAAGTAAAGTAAAGTATGAAGTAGCAGAAAATTGAAATACTACGGTGTATACAGTAGGATGAAACACTCCAACCTTCGTTTACACCTCAAAGAAAGAAGGAGGCTGAACTGATTTAAGTAATGAAGAGTTTGGAGTGTAAGTTCTTTCAGTGCTTCAGTGCTGTGGGACACACAGCGATCAGCCACAACATTAACACTTGGTGTTTTTAATGTGGTGGACAGGGAGGGTCAGTATGGGAGAAAAGTAAAGCTGGCCATGGACAGCTGTCAGATCATCCAGAGCATCGCAGCCTGGTGTGTATTGGGCTGTGTAGCTGCAGACAGGGCAGAGTTCTGACCCCTGTCCACCACCTGTTCACCTGTTGTCTGGTCAGTGTTCATATCACTCATCAAAACTATGCGTGTGTTGATGAAAAAGGTTAGGAAATTTATTAGATTCAGTTCAATTCACAGGTACAGATACATCTCAGCTTCAATATTCCACATTTCACTTTGACCAATGTAAAAAAATATATATATATTTCTCACATACCCTGGACACGTCTGTTCACATTCTGTCCAGCTTTTCATGCTCTTAGTTCCACAAACACGTTGCATTTTTATGCAGGTGGAAAATGTATTCAGTCAACTTTAGCATTAAAGAAAGTCATTTGTATGTATCGATACTGTATTTATCTTTATTGTATTTTTGCATTCACAACTCTAGATTGTTGATTAATTATTTGTAGATGTTTTTTTTTAAATATTCTGTCCATAAAAATGTCAGTGCTGAATGAGAAATTTATGGAGAGCATACCCTATAAATTGTGATAATTACGTACATTTTGCACAATATATGACATCTTAATGATTAATTTCTTCTCTCAATCAACTGACTAATAGATATAAATGTAAAAACTAGTTTTTTTTTTAAGCTAAACAAGAAGTGGTTGGACAGCTTAAATTTGCACATATGCTATTCAATTACATACAGCAGATCCCTGCAGCTTCTACTACCACATGGTGTGAGGTTAATGGGCACCGGGGTTCGTATTGACAAACTACATCATTTACAGATGCACAAAGAGGTCATACAGTCAAATCTGAGCTCACAGCAGGCCTGCTCATGTGGAGAAATGTGCAGCATTTCCATTCATTTTCATTTTTTTTTAAACCTTCAAGCTTAACAGATTGTGTATCATTTAGCTTCAAAAGCAGCATGGTAAGTTTTTGACCAAGCGAATGGAGACCACACTGTTAGGTGGCACCCAAAAATATAAGGTGTACAGACCAAAAAAGAAAATAAAATAAAAACTAGTCCATATATCATTTGTGACGGCAGGTTGTGACCAACAGCTACACGTTATAATAAGGTGACCTCTGGCAGTGGTTTAACAGTGTCTAAGATGAATGACCAGCAAACAAGACTTCACAAAACAAGACCCTCAGGAGACTCATGTCTAATTCCGGTCTGAAATGTCTTCTGTATGTTCCACAAGGAACCTATTGTAACCATGACAACAAAGACCCTCTAATGTTAAAGGTTTTGAACCCAAAGCACAATCTTTTATACAAATTGTGATGTTTTTGTAACTATGATTGTTACTATGGCAACCAAGGTTTGGTATGCCAACATTAAGGTGCTTACTCGTATCCGGTGGTCCAACAATTTTCCACTCTAGATGTCGTTGCAGGACGAACGTGGAATATGTATCGAATTGCACGTTTCACAATTGCCATTCCACAGTACACGTTCACTAATAATTCCACAAACACGTTTCCCAACGTAATTCTGCAGAACCCGTTTCGTAGATCAATTTTACCGAACAAGGTAAGAAACCGTGTGCCTCCACAGTTACATACTGAATTCTACCTTGTTGTGGTCACCGCTATCTTGTAGTGAAGTTCCTTTGTTCCAGTTATTGTTTCTCGTGTAGTCCACGTCTGGTCCTTTCAATAGGTGAACATAAACTCCCTGTCGCGTAACAAACCATTGTTATGCATCATTTCCTTGTCAACTGGTTAAACAAACTTAAAAAGATAAATTAGAAGGCAAACTACAAATGCAGACATCAAAGCCATATTATGTCATTAATGACATCATCAGAACACTTATACTTCATATCTAACTAACTTTACAATACACAACATAAACAAAACAGTGGAAACCTTGGTTGACTCATACATACCTGGGCCCTAATTGTGCTCCAATATTAAATTAATCATCAACCTAATGTTGGAATCAATTACTATATTACATATACCCAAAAACAGTAGTTATTGGCCGACGGTTTATAGTGGCTTCGGCTTCACAGAGTAATGTCAGCAGACCCTCTTCATCCAAATGTTGATCTTTCAATGTAGCATGGAGTACTTTCCTAATGGACTAATTAAACACTCCCACACCCCTTCATGGTGAGAACCAGATAGAGGATTAAAACATCCACTTGATGCCATGCTGGATCAGCGTATTTTCTATTTTGGACATCAATTCTTTTACAGTCCTTTTGAGCTTGTGCTCAGCCCCAATGAAGTTCGTTCCATTATCTGAACGCATTTCCAAAACCTGACCTCTTCATGCAACGAAGAGTCAAAGAGCATTAATAAACGAATCCGTGAACAAACAGGCTGCCACCTACATGGGGACGGCTCTGGTAGCCAGACATATAATATGACACCATATCTTTCTGCAGTTGTTATCCTTGTTTAATATTAAAAGGACCAAAGCAGTCAACAACTGTTCTGGTAAATGGTGGTTCATCAGGTGAAGATTCTATGAAGTGGGAGAACTGCCATTTGTTGCCACCCAGTTACTCCATGTCACTCCAATCACTCCAGTTACTCCAATCCTTAACCGATTCCACACCTAGATATCATTTTTTCTGATTGCTGATATTGCATTTGGAATCCAGTACCTTTGATGTAAAGTAGACAAAACATGGTTGCGACCTCCATGGCCTTTAGTGGATGTCCTACAATATGAGCTCTGATAATCAATGATCCTTAACATTACCACACCTTCACATTTTGGATCAAAATGTTAAGGTGTTTGGATTCCTCAGGCACGGCAGTTTGCCTGAGCCTACCACTTACACAGAGTTTATGTTCATGGCTCCTCCTTTTCACTGGTTCTCCTTTAAGTAAATACCGGCAGGAAACCAGAAAGAAGGAGAGCTACTGATGACTTAGTAAAAGCTAGGAGAAAACACGACTGCAAGGCAAAGACTTGTGCATAATGCTTTTCTTAAACTTAGTCCATTAATCTCAAAGTCCAAAAAAATATAGTACAAGTCTTCTGGAACCAGAAAAAAAAAAAAAAAAACTTGAGGCCAAACGAATCAGAATACACAGAAGAAATAGCAGCTTGATGCTCAGGACAACAGGAAGACAGCCTGGCTGAGGGGAGCAGGTAAACGGGACATATATAGGGGAAGCAACAGGTGAAATGAGTTGGGTCTGATTAGGTGACACAGAGAAGTAAGAGAAAGGAGACAGGAGGAAATTAAAGTGGGGAGGAGAGACAGTGCTGATTACCAGGGCAACACGGCGTCACACCCTTGACACAGTGTACCGGACCCATTATCCAAATTCTGATTAGGTCTGGTGTTCACAGATCTGCTGATCACTGCCTGTCCATCAGCATCCACAGACTGCCTGTCCTTAACAGGTGTGTTTTCCTTGACATTTATGTGCAGCAACGTATGGTGCGTTCTTAAGCGAATCTGGCAGTTTACTTTCTCCTGACAGTGTTTACTCATATGTCCTGGTTTCAGACACCTGAAGCATATGCCTTTGCTCTTAAGAAAATCTATATTAGCCTTGTGAGAAGAATTATGGAGGTTTTTTTGTTTTTACAGTGTTCAAAGTTAGGTACCTCGTGGCAAAAAAGATAAGACTTGGGCGAGACTTTGATGATACTGGAAGGGCCTTACTTGTTAGAAATGAGCTCTACCCCCACATCCTTGCTTTGCAGTGGTGGTGAAGCTCTTTTTCCCACTACCTGCCCTCCCTGGGTAAAAACTTGAAGAAAACTTTATTTACTTTATATCCTTTGCTCGGTTCCATGTGACAAGAACTTTGCACCACCTCTCTAGGTTGTCCACTTGGATACTGCTCTAAAAAAATAGAGCTGTAACTGTCATTCCCAGTCTTACTCTCCACCCCGTGTTCAAATGCTCTGATGAAGTCCAGAGGATCTACACTAAAGTTGGGAATATTGTGAGGAGGCTCATTTCTAGCTTCCCCAAACTGTTCAGCAGCATTGGTAACAGCAGTAACAGGTACATTATCCCTTGGATTTGTTTTCTATATCTGTTTTGATATGAAATGGTACCTGCTGCTCTTTGAGCCAGTCGAAACCACAGAGCCATCAAATTTCTGCAAGATCTCAAGTTAAGCATTAACAGCAGCAAGAACTAATTTCCAATTGTTCTTTCTTTGCTCTAATTTTCTCCTCCTCTGCCCTAATTTTTTCCTTTTTTATGCCTTAAGCTTTGCTTCTTGTTTCTCTAGAGCGTTTTTTTTTTTTTTGCTTTAAAACCTCAGCCTTAGCTAATAAAGCTGCTCTGTCTAGTTCAACCTTAAGGCATACTGATGAAGCTGAAGATGCTACAGTGGCTCAGAACTTGTCTAAGATTTCCTGGATCTCCTTGAGGATGCCACAGACACAGACTTACATCCCCACTTGCCTTATTTGTGTACTTCATTAGGTACACGTGTACAATACAGCAGCTCTGCAATAAATTCTACTTTTATAAGTTTATAATTTCTCACTTTTACTGTTAAAACTGTAAGAAAGGTGATAATATTACTACGTGTTTATTATTGAGGTCATAGTGATTGGTGAAATCGTATGGGAGTGCATTATATTATGGCTTAAATGTTAGAAGTGGAAAAGTCACAAATAATAGTGGTTTGCATACTGCTGCCATGTCTCTCTCACTGCCTCCGGCAATTTGGATAAAACTGCCAAGTCTGGCTGAAGCTCTTTGGGTAGGCAGTTGCACATGATGAGGATGATGACATTGGCACAGATTCCCCGATGTGCAAAGTCTGTCCTATAGCCAGTCATTTTTTCTGTTGATGCTTTGTTCAATTGGGCAGTGGCAGCTGCTAGAGTGCCTTCTCCAACTCAACTTCTGGTGTTGGAGTGTGATTCCAGGAGGCACAGTCAGGCCCCCCTGCCAGTGTAGTTAGCAAGGAAAGCAACTTCTTTCAGCTTGGCACTTAGTGTCCTTTACAATGGTGCAGATCATGGGTTGGGTGGTGTAATGGAAGTGACCGCAACCTTTGCATTGTTTGCAGGTACTCCACACACTAGCAGTAAAGCTGCCTGACATACCAGTACGAAATGCAGAACCACTGATGGGTTGGTGGTGAAGGCTTACCAGTCTGATGGAATGGCCTCATGGCTGGTGAACACTAATGCTTTCCTGTTTGTGTATTTGGAAGGTCTGATTCCAGACATGGTAGTTCAAGAGCCCAGATGAGCTCAATGGTAATATGAGGTTGCTGCTGCAGCAAGTGATTCAGGGCAGCACATGATTCAGGGCCACCTTTAGGTCGGTGAACTCTCTCTTGCGGTTGTGCTAGTTTATAAGCTTAGGTTCTGCTAGGCGGTGGGGGAGGAGATGGTAGCCCTGGTGTGACAACTGTTGCCATGTCCAAAGGTGTAAGATTCAAACACACACAGGGATTTAAGTGCAAGAGCCAACACGAGACAGGAAGTGCAGAAGAAGATATGTTGACAAAAATATAAAGTCAAACTTACCGCAGGCAGGTAAAGGCAATAAACCAAACAGAAAAGGTGTGTTGACCGGTGCCAGCTGAGGAACGGAAAGCCAAGAGGGACTGGAGATAGACTGGGCTGGAACTGAGTGGTGGAAAGCCTCAGCTTGCGGGGAGGAGAACTGCGGGGAGACATACAGACAAGATGAAAAAACAAAAGACAGCAACAACAATTAGATCTAATCAAAGAAACAAAAAACCTAACTTCTGACAAAAGGAAGGCCAGTGGAAGGGACCTGATATGTTCATTGTGCAGATGAAGCTTGTTTATAGCCAGTCAGAGCTGGTGGATGATGATACTGTATGTTGGTGGGGTATATTAAGGTTGACTGACTACAGGAGCTTCTAGCTGTAAATGGTAAATGGTCCACACTTATAAAGCACTTTTCTACCTATTGGCACTCAAAGAGCTTTACACTGCTTCTTATTCACCCATTCACACTCTCAATCACACACACACCAATGGGGGAGCTGCTATGCAGCCGGCCAACACTCACCGGGAGGAACTAAGTTGGGGTTCAGTGTCTTGCTCAAGGACCCTTATACATGTGACTGGAGGAACAGGGGATCCAACCAACAACTGAGATTGGTAGACAACTGCTCCACCTTCCTGCGCCACAGCCGCCCAGTCACTGTAGTTGAAATTATGCATGAACTGCAGCAAGTGGTATGAATTGAGATCTTAGTTATTTAATTTATTATTTACTTGAGATTATGCGGTTGGGCCAGAGAAGGCTTGATTACATTGGTGGAGCAGATGTAGTTGGTATGTCAGTCATCTCGATTGGGGTATTGTTACTGACAACTAATTCACTGGGTTCACAGAAGCAGAACCTAGTGGCCTATAGGCAGACTGAGGAGACAAGGAAATGGTTGGTTGTGTTGATTTTGGTTGTCTAAATGGTCCTTGTACTGTAAGAGATGCTAATGGCACCAAATTAGTTGTAGTTACAAACACACTTGGATAGTGGTAGCAGCTATGTACCAATGATGAAAAGGAAATGGTTTGAACAAAGGCTTGTGTTATTGTATCACCCCATGCTGTGCAGTGGGCTGTGAGGACGGCATGTTGTAAGCAAGGTGACCTGTTGCTGGGTGGGCTATATGCCTCTTAGTGTTTTTAACACGTGAGATGGCTTTAATAGCAGATGAAAGTTTAAAGAATTGCTGTGGTACTTCAGTGGTGAAATACAAATACTGGACACGGTTGATAACTATTTGTAGTAGATTTGCCACGCATACTTGCTGAATGCAGGGTTATTGTGCTGGCACTCTGAAGTTTACTCCTCTATCCCTTAGTGTTTTAAGTAGCACAGGAGGAAAACAATACTAGAGGTAAGGATGCATGGTAATCCCCCCAGGCATCCTGGAAGATGCCTTCTCTTTCTCTTTGCTGTTAACATGCTTTTGGAAATTACTGCTGTCTGTTCTTCAATGATGCCCCTGACCGAATCTGGCTCAAAGGACCAGTATAGGAAATCTAGACATACTGTTAAAAAAAGGCAAAATATGACACATTGATGCAAACATACTGTTGGCGACTGTGGCGCAGGAGATGGAGCGGTCGTCTATCAATCCCCCCCCACCAGTTGCTGGTTCGATTCCCGACCCTGCGATCAAAGACACTCTTTTTCTTGAGAAAGACACTGAAGCTGCATAGCAGCTCCCCCATCGGTGTGTGAGTATATGATGGTGAATGCGAATGGGTGGATGAGAAGAAGTGTGAAGTGCTTTGAGTACTAATAGGTGAAAAATTGCTATATAAGTGCAAACCATTTACACAAAAAGGTCAGGGGCAAAATTATGGAACCAGTCAGATGGAATTAAAGTAAGTTGAAACATGTTCTGTGGTCAGACAAGTTCACATTTTAGCTTGTGTTTGGAAAAAATAGACAAAAATGAAAAAGACCATTCAGACAGTGAACTGTGCAAAAGCCTGCATCCGTGATGGAATGGGATTACATCAGTACATCTTGTATATGTGTTAAGGTACCATTGGCACAGAGGTGTATATTGGGATTTTGGGAAGACATATGCTGCCATGGAGTCAAAGTGTTTTCCCAAGAAACCAGTTGAGGTTTCAGCAAGAAAATGCCAGTGTCTCCTTTGGCATGTGTGGCTTTGTATACACGAAGTGTGTGCTTGACTGGTCTGCCTGCAGTCCACATCTGTCTCCTATTGAAAATGTATGGAGCACCATGAAGAGGAGAATCAGACAACGGCTACCATAGAAACGCTAAAGACCTGTATCAAGCAAGTATGGGTAACTATTCCAATAAATGCAACAATTAGTATAATCAGTTTACCACTAACAATACCAAGCAATGTCAAGATGTAAAAGTAAATAATTTTTGTGTCTTTTAAAGATAGCACCAGCATGTAGCCACGTAAGTGAAAATCTACAGCGTTAAGTTATCTGTGTCAAACATTTAATTTTTAGTTTGCATTGTGCCATCGTGCTATTATCGAAGACATTTACATCGATGAAACCATTAGAAGGCTGAAACCCAACTCTCTGCCTGCGTTATGATCACATAACCTAGCGGTTAGATTAACTTACCCACCAAAGCTAATGGGACAGAGAAAACAGTAGCGAGACACAGAAAGACTGTAATGATGGACAAACTGATGGACTTTCCCATTGTGGCTTTTAAGTAAAAACAGAAGTGTGTTGTTAAACTAGTTACCCTGGCCTGAGTGTGTTCACTGGGGTGCAGTCTAAAAGGCTTTCTTTTATTGAAATGACTCATTTCATGCATTGAAGGCAGTCAACAGTTTTACTGTGGCCTTGGAGCAGACACAAAATGTCTACCTTTTAGAAACTAGGAGACTACTTCCTTTTCTCTTTCATGCTGCATTTTCTGAGGGTTATTTAATTGGCTACCTGGCTGTAGCACGAAGAGGGACATTACAGAGTGTAGGTCATTTATGCTTCTGAAACACTTAGGGCCCAAAAGACAATCTTATTGGTTTTTTTTTATTTTTCAGCTGATTTTGTCCTTACATAGTGCAAATTCCTCCATAATGGTTTAGCAAATTATCACAATGCAACGCATCAGAAGAATGCTGGAAAATGTGTTAATATTTATTTAATAACAAACCTGGTCTTCTCCATCCTGACACAGAGAGGCTGAGAAGAGAAAATTGGCAGGAATAAATCCTCATCCCTGCTATTCATCAAGTATGAACCCATAGGAAGTTCTTCACAAAGTCTCCACAGAGTGGCTGAGTCATACAGGACACACAGGAGGAAGACTTCGAAAAGCTACTGTGTGTTTGTGAGTGTGTGTGTGTGTGTGTGTGTGTGTGGTAAGGGGGGAGTCGAGGCCACCGGCATGCCAATTAGAAATGAAGGGAGATAAACTGCAGCTACTTCAAGTGGGGTCTAGATGTACATGCATTCTGATTGTCTCATATCCTACACGGCTACAGGCAGTAAGCAAATAAAGAAACTCAATTACTGTCTCAGTGAGTTACAGTAGATTAGGTGTTTGTGTGTTTCCAGGCACAATTTTTGTCATAGTGTCACAAGGAGCCCAACCATGTGGGAATATTGCAAACATATTCATATTATTCGGTGCTATGTTTGAGTACATCAGATAATTCATTCTGAAATATATATTCAAACAGCTGACGCATCATACCTAGAAGTATTTTGAGGCAGCCTGCAGCCTATGAAGTTATCTCATGTATGGAGATGGATTTGAATGGAAAACGGTCAGACTAGGTGTTTTTACCTGAATAAACATTCTGTCAATATTCTGTCTGTAACAATTGTCATGCAATTGTTATGATATCTTAATGACTGTAAAAAAAAATGTTGTTAATTCATCAAGTGACAGATTGACTGACATTGCAAAGCATCTATCCAGCAAAAAATAAGAACAACTGTAAATGCTAACCAGCTGTGATGGCAAAGATGGCCATGAAACACTTCCCCACTCATTAGCCCATTAATTACTTTGGTAATGTAAAATTTAATGTGTATAATCTATCCATTCAATATCGTAACCACTTATTCTGTTCATGAATATGTTCTGTTCTGCCGGATGAGAGGTGGGGTACATCTGGAAGAGAACTCCAGTCTATCTCAGGACCAATACAGTGGGACAGCATTTCACACTCACACCTACGGGCAATTTACTTTAGAGTCACCAATTAACCTAACATGCATGTCTTTGGACTGCTGGAGGAAGCCCACGCAAGCACGTGGAGAACATGCAAACTCCAAACAGAGAGGCCACGGTTGGCCGGGATTCAAACCAAGGACCTTTTACTTTGAGGCAGCAGCACTAACCAATCCTTCCCCATGCTGCCCAACACATACTATGTAATATATTATAATAATGGTGTCATGTGTTTTACATTCACACTAATGTAAGCTCTTGCCTTTAACACTATTCTTGTTTTACTGCTCTTTTTACATTCTTGTTTTTCCAATTTTTGTATATTATAACTAGTTTTGCAAAAATTCAACAAGACAATTTTTGCATATGGGAAAATCTACAGTCAACTTTCAAACACTCCACAAACACGGTCAGTGTCAAGTCTCTACTGATTAAAATAACGGGTTATTATGCAGTGATGTGAAATCATTCACAGCGCTGTAGAGCTGACGATCAATTACAGAAACATTTAAACAAGTCAGAATAAAGTCCGAACCAGTCCGGAACCCTGGCTCTCTCTCACCTTAGGGTTCAGATATACTTGCTGTTTACCGATGCATATGCGTAGACAATAGCATTGTTGTAATGATTATTTATATACTTCCTTGTCTAATCATCCCCGACCAACAACGCTTTCCACAACATAAACAGAAGCCATGGCAACAATGATGTGGAGAGATGTGGGTAGTTGTTTTCCTAAAACTTTCCACTATTATCATTGCAAGTTTAACCTGTGGGCCACTGCCACTTATCTTCCAACCTATTATCTGAAGCAAAGTCAATTTCTGGTGACAGGTTGCAGGTTTAACAACAGCTAGGAAGTTTGTATAATGTTGTACTAACGTTTAAAACAACTGCCAGTGGAGTGGTATGAATGTAAATTTAGTAGTTTATTTTATTTTTGTGAAGGCCTAGTTACATATATGCAAAATGTCTCAATTAGCTATTTAAACAAACTCACTTTATTATAATATTGATGTAGTATATTTTTGTCACACTCCAGTTTCAGCCAAGCAGAAAATAAAATTTAATATTAATTATTCTTTTCTCCTAAATGCAGTCTAACCTATTGCCCCTCTCTTACTTGTATCTTACTGAATTGACACCAAATTGGATTCGACTTATCACAAAAAGAATTATACTGTTTCAGCATAAGAGTAACTATGCACTTGGACTTAAGGCAGCCATGATTCCTAATGCCTGGTTCATACAAAATATTCAGATTGTAATAAATGTAGTTGATCTGTAAAACTATTACTTCCAAAATCAGAGCTATCAGAAAGTTTATACTACAAACTAGAATGTTTCCCACTTTATCTTTAGTATGACATCAGACACCAGCTGTACACTGGCCATCTCCTTTACCTCCTTACCTAGCAGTGAGTCAGCCTGGATGTTTTCACATCTCCTTAAGCACATCAGCCTCTGGTTGTGCATGTTTGATCATTATGGGTCATCCAGTGTGATTCAGCTTAAAGCCTGTGATCCATCATCAACATCATCACGAACAACAGGAATAACATCACCCATGACTCAGGTTACTGTGTCATTGGGCTGAAGAATATATAATATTCAATTTAGCCTAAATGTATGACATGTCCTGAAATTACATTTGTGAAGTGTGCAGATGGGTCAACAACAGACCAATTTACAACTCTTGCAAAGTCATGTCTACTTGTGTTTCACGTCAACATCTGTCTCCCTCCATAGATTAGTGTCTGATAAAGCAAATATGACGCAGGATGCTCCCTGATACTAAAAAGCCTACTAATGACACATTTATAAAAGCAAATGATAATTGCTTACACATGAACCCAGCTCATGCCATAATTAACAAAAGTAGCCTACATACATCCTGAATAATCATGATAACATAATATAGCATAGACAGCTGTATATGCATTATCATATTTGCATCATATTAGAGTATTTCTATTGTAAAGAATTTCAAGAACAGAAAAATGCAAAGAAAAATGAAAAGAATGGTCAGAATGCACAGAATCTGTGTTCACTAATCTTTTGCCTTCTATACAACAACATCAAGTTCTAAGTGACCACTCTGATGTGTGTAGAGGTGTGGGTGGTTATTGTTGAGCAGACTGGTGTCATGACTTATCATTTAAGCGAACAAGGTGGAGCATAGCAACTGTTCTCTGGCTGTAGATTTATGAATCCCTCCATTACCAGCTATTTTACTTCCAATATCTATATTTATGGACTAAAAGAGAAATTATTTTGTTGGTACTAAATGAAATCTACCGTAGGTTCTACAATTTCACCAGTTTATCTGCACAAGGTACTGCATGCACTAAAGCCATAAACTTTAATTTATTCTCTAAAGGTCTACTTTAATGTTATTATCTTGTTTATTCTTGACTTTATGTCCAAATACAAAATAAAAAAATAAATAAAAATGCAAATTATAATACTTTGTTGTACATTCATGAAACGATATTAAGGCAGATGTTTCGACACTTTTCATCAGCAAAATTACAAATAAAAAAGAAGGCTGAGCTGTTAGTGAAGAATAAAATAAATGAATGCTGACTTTATTTTGCCAAGTCAGTTTCAGGTTCCTGGAACTGAGCATGCTGACTCACTGTTACACTGTCATGGCTTAAAGCTTGTTCCCACTGGGGAGTGGCCCCACAAAATGTAGTCCTAGAAGCTTGGTGCTATTGTAAATGGGCAAGCGGGTAAAGCTAGTTAGTGGTGTTCAGCCACAACAGCTCTGAGATTTTTGTGATGCCTGATTTGAAGCTGCAGGTTACTACAAATATTCTATGGACACAACACAAGAACAGGAGACCAGGAGGTAGCACAATATGCTTCCTGCAGAATTCAAGAGGAAATAGGAAGTAGGAGATAGGAAGTGCGAAACAAAATATATAAAATATATTATTTTTTGGATGCGCTATGGTTACAGAGAAAGCATGGTGTTGCAGCACATGCTTTTAACCATTCCAGCATATTGGAAGCATTTTGTTTTCATAGACGTCATCAATAGACATTGACGAGCGTGGAGCCTACAGAAATACACACGCAAAATAACTACTGTTCAAAACACATCAGCATAATACAATAGTGTGAAATACTATAAAAGACTCCTGGGGAATAAACGTCTGCTATGTCTATTTTTGAGGAGGATGCCTGTGTTGGAATCCATAATGGGCAGATATCAGGATTACTGCAACTACTGATAATACATAAATGCGTAAATTGTTTGGAAGGTCTGATAAAAAAAACAACAATAATCTACTCTAATATATTATTAATATTAATTCTGCAGAGAAAAAGACCTATACTGTATGAGGTGTATGAGGTACCCTCTCGGTCGCTGATCCAGGCTGTCCTGGTACTTAACACACTTATTTTTCTGTGCCTTTTCTGTGGTCTCTGAAAGTAAAGCTGTATTTACCATAGCTGCTGTGTGTGGAATTATGTTCACTAACCCCACGCCAACCGTGTCCTTTTGAAAATCCTCTCAAATAGTTTACGGACCGCAACTGATGTTGAAATGTGAACAAAAGTCTGGTGTTTGGAAATCCTGTTTTTCCTAAGTAATTATTGTGTTTCATCGATCACATCTAGCGTGAGATTTTTGAGGGAATGAGAGCATGAGACAAAGCCTCACAGTGAGTGTCAGACACCAAAAGACAGTTGATGACGGAGGTCATCAGAACTTGTGATCATACTGTTTGGGAACAGAAGACATAAAGTGCAGCTTAAAAAAGAATTGTGAAATTAATGGCAACAACCACCCGTAAAAGGTCCATTCCCAGCAGTCAAACTTTATGGTGGTCTCTACTGCTCCCAGTTCAGATTTGGGAAGCAGACACCCTCTCTACTTTTAAGTCTAGGCTTAAAACCTTCCTTTTTAATAAAGCATATAGTTAGTTATAGTTATGCTGCCATAGGCTTAGACTGCTGGGGGACCCACCCCCCGATGCACTGAGCTCCTTTCCTCCTCTTGACCCTCTCTCCTCTCCTCTCATCCCGCAATTGTCACCACTGTATGTCATTAACTCTGTGTGTTCTCTCCCGTAGTTGTCTTTGTCCTCCTCTGTCCCCATCTCTCTGTCCCTTTCTGTCGGTGTCCCCCGGCTTTGAAGCTGTGTGTCTTCCAGCGTGCAGCTACTGGTCCTACCAATCTGCCCGATGTTTTGTTGTTGCTTTTTGTTGCTCTTCTCCCGTTCTTTTCTCTCTCCCCTTTCCACTCACCCCAACCGGTCGAGGCAGATGGTCGTCCACCCTGAGCCTGGTTCTGCTGGAGGTTTCTTCCGTTAAAGGGAGTTTTTCCTCCCCACTGTTGCCTATGGCTTGCTCCAGGGGGAATTGTTGGGTTCTCTTTATATATCTTTATAATCTTGACTTTATTCTGTAAAGTGCCCTGAGATGACTTTGTTGTGAATTGGCGCTATATAAATAAAGTTGAATTGAATTGAATTACTGTAACAGTGGTTTCAGAGAATGAAAGTCCAATAACTCAAAAATGAAGAGAGAAAGACAAGTCCAAATAATAAACTAATTCATTTCAACACATTCTCATCCCACAGCGTCAGATATTAACAGTCCTAAGGTGGCAAATTGTGCCGAAAACGACAGGGGAGGCTTCATGTCTCCATTTGCCCAGGGTCCCTAAATCGATACATGCACCCCTGCAACAAACAGGTGGCAAGGACTATTACTAGTATCACTTTACCCAGTGTCAATGAACAAACTCACAAACTAATGCTAATGTTGACTAACGAAACGACAGTCCTGCATTTTCACATTAATATTTACATATCTAACCATATTAAAGCGTTTAGCATTGTGTCTCACCACCAAAAGCAGTGCAGGTGAGCAGCCTGGGAGAATGGATTTTTACAGTATCTCCAACTGCTGATGTGACTGTATTGTGAGCAAGCAGTAGGGTCAGCATGTGTGCGCTGGAAATTTGAACAGTGTTACAGAAGCGGTTTTAAGGGGGGCTTCTCAGAAAAGAAGACCGCCCATCTGGCTCTGACGTATAGAGGGCTTGAAGAATGTCCCATTTCATAACCACTACCCTTTATGACTCTATTTTTGAGGAGAAACACAAAAATAAACGAATGAAAAGGCTTTAATCACTTAAAGTCACTTAAAGCCACTTAAAGCCTTTTCTTGCAAGGGCTATGTAATTATTTGAATTTCAGATATCAAGTAATGCCATGGTCTCTGGCCTTAGCTCCACATGCGCCCCTCCTCGCCATCCCCCAGACTTTGCTACCGCGTAACCCCTCCTCCAAAGGACATACCACCTTCCTCACAGTTGTTGATAGATTTTCATGTTTTCATGTTTTCCAGCTCCATGGAATCCTTTGAGACATTGTTTCTGACAGAAAGTACCTAGTTCATGGCCAGAGTACTAGCCCTTGAACCAGGAGCTGGAGACCTTCGTGTTCTGTGTGCACATGAACTAGCATCCTGGTGTAAGAATGTGGTATGGGTTGAGTACCCACATAACTTTCTGCGTTCTGCCTGCACAGGTTTCACCCTGTTCCAGATAGTGGATAGTGACTTTTGAATGTCAAGATGGGGGGTTGATACCCCATCTTTGACAGTCAAGATCTTGAATCCTTTGTTCCGTTCGCCCAAGCATCCATCCGTAGGTGCAATCTCGCATTAAGGAGAGCCCATGCTCATCTAAATTGAGCGGTCCACTTTAATTTAGCTAACAGATGACGCTCAGCTGCTCCTGCCTATAGAGTGGGCCAGAGGGTATGGCTCTCCACCTGTGACATCCACCTCCAGGTTGAGACCAAGAAGTTAAGGTGGTCAATCCTGTGGCGGATCGGCTGCGTTTACCCAGACTACTGAGTCCACCCGACCTTCAACATATCCTGGGTTAAGCTAGAAGTCAATAGTGCTCCTGTGCCCTCCTCCAAACCCCCACCACCTGCCCTGTTTTGACCCCTTGCTCTGTAAGTCTGTGTGAACTCTGCTTAACTGACCTCGATTCTGGATTGTGTTTCTCTCTGACCAAGCTCAGGACTCTGATTTAACTATTAGCTTAGACTTTTGGAATGTGGACTCAGTTATTCATAGGACTATTGGTTCTGACCGTGGACCTGGCTCTGTGGATTGGACTTTTGGATTCGAACCTAATCTGCACATCCTGTCTCTGCTCTGCCCAAGTTTGTCTCCTGTCTCCTTAGCGGTTCCTCGTATTCTTGTATCCTGGCCCACCCCTCACCTCTGGACCTCACCTGACAACTCACAGCACCCTGGACCCTGGAACTAATTGTTTGGACATCGGCTTTGGATCTCGGACCTGGAAATTACCCTGTTCAGCTCAGCTCAGTTTTGCATTTGGCTCCCCACCTGTACACGTACCAACATATCACTTTCCTGGCAGCGAGTTAGTAACAACATCAAATAAACTGATCACTTTCCTGTGAATCCTTAATCCAGACTAACCTGGGCATAGTGCAACGTCATTTCCAGACCACTTATAGTGCCTATCCATGTTCCCTCAAGCCCTCACCTGCAGAAACATCCCCACCATCTTTATCAATAAAATCAATAAATATTAATTGAGTTCTGTGTTGTTGGCCTTTGGCTTTGAATCCACTTGCTCAACCTGATTCCTGACAAGTAATGCAAGTTGCTGTTCACAGGTAGTCAGGAAGAGAAATCAAGTAGGAACCACATCCCTTTATGAAACATTACCTTATTTGCTGCAATAAGCAGTTGCAGCGATCAGTGTCATTCAGTGACTTCAGATATTCAGCATTTTGCTGTTTAATGCCTGAATGTGCATCAAGAAACACCATGGAAACAATCAATCAAGTCTGGCAACACACAGGGCTGCAAATTACCCCACTGTGGCACACACTGTGTTTGACTGTCACTGTATTTTTCATGATCTAAACTGTCAGTTCATTTTTAGAGAGACAGCATCTCCACTTCCATGGTTGAGCTTATTTCTCTGGATCTTTTGTTTGTAGTGAACTCTGAAGTCATAGGCTTCACATGTAAGTCTGCCAGCTATCAGGGCAGATTCCATATACAGTATTTGAATTCAACAACAGTTTTACAGTATTCACACATGTTTCTTTGGAGGTTTAGAGAAGCAAGACTTTGCCGAAATCCATTCAGTGACTAATTTTCTGAAACCGCCTCACTGAAGCTAACTGAAAGGAGAAAAAAATGTTCATCTGCAGAGTCATTGCAGAGATCATAATATCTTTAGTTTTTTTTTCTGTAATATTAAAAGAATTGCATTTTATGAAGGTATTTCCCTTGGTGTTGTGTTTCATCTTCAGAGTGTCTGTGATTCTGAGAGACTGGAACGTTGGATCATTGCAGGTCTGACTGCCTGGCACTGAGAAATAGCTGAATCACTGGAGCTTGTCTGTGGGCCAAATATGTGCTGAACACACACACGCACACACACTAGCACACGCGCACACACACACACACACACATACACAATGAGATGTCTTATCACCTCATGGAATTTTACATTTATTCCTGGATCCTTACTAAAACTAACCCTTACTTTAAACTTAAAGCATATCATGATGTTCCCACAAACTGAGTAATTCAAGGTGGATGCACACATCCCACAGTTGTGAGCACGCTTTAATATAATGCATTGCGTTGTGCCATTACCTAACCTGTCTATTTCAGCAGGTCTATATATTCACATCACTCCATGGACATTCACCAATCCTAAATAATTCTACAGACAACTGAAAAAACATATAACTCAACCAGACTCCATCAACTCCATCAGAGCTGCAACTGATCATAGCCTACAATCAGCCTCCACAGTGATGCAGAAAGATAAAAGAAGCTTTGCCCATTGCAGCTACTGTAATTAATACTGATCATTCAGCTCATAGCACATGTGAAACACAATTGACCTATGCTCTGTACAGTCCCCGAACACCTCACAGAGACATCGAGTGAACCGTGGAGAAGTAGGATGAGAGAGAGCTGCCAGTTTCAAATCAAGCCCAGTTGGGCATGTTGCTATCTTAAGGCTCCGGTCGGGCCCGGACAGAAACTAAGAAAGAAAGATTAGATGTGAATCTACTCATTATTTCTTTGGTTTGGTCGGCTGGGTTAGGATAAATAGGCACAATTGTAATGCCTCTTTATTATAATTTAGAGTGCTATTAAGCATTAAAAACACAAACTCATCTGTGTTGGGCTTGGGTCAGGTTCTGACTGACAGTGCAAAGGGATGCACATCTTGTAAACAAAGCCTTTGCCAAAAAAAAGCATTCACATTGAATGAATGTGTCTCCTTCAGTGCTTCCAACATGACATAGTGCGGGGCTGACATAAAGCTGAGCGTGCTGCAAACACTATGCAGTACACTTCCAGTACAGACTGGTGATTTTACCCTTAACACTAAAATCAAGTCTCAATCCTCAAATAGCTCTTTGATGTTGTGAGGACAAAATGTAACGATGTATAGTGTGTATAGAGGTATCAGTGACATCCGTGGGTTTGCTTCACCATAAAAAAAAATAATATGAATCATATACACGGTAATAACACTTTAACTACGTACAATTATTTTGCTTTTTCTTGTTTTTTAAATATCAAGATATTTTGAGTAGGAGATGAGTAGATGACTTAATACTTTAAATGTCAATAAAAGACAGTTATTTTTTAATTATATACTGCTGGTGAGGAGCTGCAATATCATTAATCATTCGTATCATTTTATATCATATGTCATAAATCAATAAACTAATGTAACAGCAAACAAAAGTTAAACCTCTGTCCTTTTATTTCGTGCATAAATTACGGAGAGAAACCTGGATGTGCTACTGTCTCAAAACTCGACAGATGTTTAACAAACCTCATTATAAATCAAGAAAATCAAAAGTCTAATCACCAGAGCGGCGGATGAGTGAGATGTCAGGGAGAGAAAACAGGAAGTAAATTTACAGAGTGTAAAATGGGAAGAGGAAGACAAGGCAGCAGTGAAAGACACAAAGATATAGAAAGGAGACACAAAGAGAGAGGGGGGAGGGGGTGCAGCAGACTATAGGCTAAAACTGACTGTGGTGTTTAATTGCTATAAAATAGGCAGTAAGCTTCTCTTCCCACCTACTCTTAGCGTTTTTAATATGCTGTTAGCCTCTCCTCCTCCTCTTCCTCCTCCTCAATGCCAGTCCCCTGAAACACACACACATGCAAACACGCAGCCTACTTACAAGCATCCACTAAAGCAACAATGAATGCACACGTTCCGTACACTGAAGCAGTGCCATACTCAAATACAGACTTAATTACACATTTATGGGAAATTAAAAACGCCGGCAGGCTTTTGGCTCTCTGCAAACACCTGCACATGCATTTGGTAAACCTGTGGGTGTATAGACCAGAGATTAACCACACGGGGGGTTTGAGAAGCCCTGACAACTTTGAGCTGTTCTGCAAGGAGGCTGCTGCTTGCCTGAGAGCAGCCGTTATGCAACAAAGGTGGTTGCTGCCACTCTTGTCTGCATCCACCTCAGGTCTCCTCTAGGTGCCCTCCTCTCTTTCCAAATGTGCTGCACACGCTCATGGATGGATGCACATTTATACACATGCTTTCAGCTTCCTTTTCTCTCCATCTCTTGTCTCCCCTTTAGATTGCCTCCCTTACCGTCCACCCTCCCTCCCCTTGCTTCCTCACTTTCACTCCCCTGCATGTTAACTGAGCCAGAGGATATTGAAAGCTTTAATCAAGGCAGTACAATGCGCATAGAGCTCTGTGGTGGAGATCGCTATCCATCAGTGCTGCACTCCTCTCTCCTCATCTGTCTGGCTACTGTTGCAGCCATTTGAATTGCTTGTTGAATTTTGGTTTCTTTTTTACTCTCCATGTCTCAGCTCTCTGCATGACACAGATCTCCCTGCATGGGACCAAAACTGTACTCAACAACGGAATCAGATTTCCAGACAAATGGCACGGCAACATGATAATTTGAGGTGGTACAAGGTTATACTGTTTATACTAGGTAGCCCGTCAGCAATGCATTCATCACGAGGTTGTATATGTGCAGGCTAATAAAAAGTTTGTAAATACAACATTGGCACACATAAACTATGCAGAATAATAATTTTTTGGTTCTAGTGGTTGGCCACTGTACAAAAGGAAGTAGTTTTGAGTTATTGTATGCACACTGTACACGAGTATTTTCATTTTTCGCTAATTCATTTTTTTCACCTCACTGTGTTTCAGAGACAAGAATTTTACTTTTACTACATTTATTTCATATTTGCATTTGCGTTTCAGAATCAGATTATTAAAACAAAATATTAGATGTTGAAATGGCTATTTTACCATTTCATGCGAAATATTAGCTCATTTTGAATTTGATGGCAGCAAAAACAAATGGAGGAGGATTTGACTACTAATTAGGTTAATTGGCAACAGGTCAGAGAGGCAGAGTCTCTCAAATGTAAAGATAGGCAGAGGTTCACCAATCTGAGAAAAACAGATTGGACCGATTTCAGAAAAATTGCGAAGACTTTAGAGATGCCACCATCTATAATATATAAAATCATTAAAAGATTCAAAGAATCAGGAGGAATCTCTGTGTGCATGGGACAAGGCCAAAACGTCAAACTGGATGTGGGTGATCTCTTTGCAAAGGATTGGAAGATGTAATGGTCTGGATCATTAACACAGAGGCTCCACCCAGAGGGGAAGCTATGAGGTGGAAAGCCAGACCTTCTCACCAGGAGCATATTGTGGGGCAGGGGAACCTCGCTTGTTTGCCCACTTCTCGTAGTCGGACGCTGATCGAAGAAGTGATTGGCAAGGTGACGGCATCATACTGCAGCAGCAGTAGACAGATCTGCATTAATAACAAGCATGATTCTCTACTGAACATCACTATGTGGCCTCAGGAAAACTTTCTGAAATCACAGTCTGTTAGAATGGTTCACTGTGCAATCCACAAATTAGTTAGATAAGACAGTTTCATGCAAAGAAGAAGCCATATGTGAAGACGAGCCACATGTTCTCTGGGCCAAAGCTAATTTTAAATAGTCTGAGGCAAAATGGAAAACTCTTCTGTGGACAGATGAGTCAAAATTAAAAATTCTTATTGGAAAACATGGACACCGTGCAGACCTTTCACCAATAGAAAACATTTGGCACATCATAAAAGAAAAAGTCCAGTTACAAAGGCCCAGGACTGTTGAGCAACTAGAATCCTGCATCAGACAAAAATGGGACAATATTCTTCTCCTTAAACTCCAGCAACCGGTCTCCTCACTTCCCAGACGTTTACAGACAGATGTTCAAAAGAAGATGGGATGCTAAACAACGACAAACATCATCCTCTTCCAACTTTTTTCAAATGTGTCACTGCCATCAAATTCAAAATCCGCTAATATTTTCCATGAAATGGTAAAATGTCTCAGTTTCAACATCTGATATGTTGTTTATGTTCTGTTGAGAATAAAATATGGGTTGATGAGATTTGCAAATCATTGTTTTCTGTTTTTATTTATGTTTACACATCCTCCCAACTTTTTTTTAGAATTGTATGGGTTGTATGTAAGGTAATGATCTGAGCACTTTTCCACTACTGGTTACATCACTTGTTATGTAAGATTTGCTGCATTGTCTTTCTTATTATTATAGATCTTGCTTTTTTTTTATAGGAACCATGCAAATCAGGCAAAAAGAAAGTAGGAGGTCAGGAATCCCTTTAAAAAGGTGTTTGGGGGTTGGGGTTCTCGGAAAAACGCCTTGTATCCAGATAGCTCTTATTTTCTGGGCATTGTGTGCATCATATCATCTTTAAATAACTAAATAATAGATATACTGCACACCATTCAGCCACATCATTAATACCACCGGTGTGTTAAACATGTGTCAGCACAGACACTGGTCTGTCTGGTGTCATAGCAAACTGTGATGCTCTGTGTGTTCTGACACCTGTCACATTTTTCCAATATTGAATGAAAATTGTGGCTAATCAGTATAGTTGCACACATCATTTGGTAATCATGGTAACAGAAGCTGCACATGCTCACTGATGTGTTGTGCATCCTCCTGTGTGTCAGTTCATTAAAGGGTGCATGACATTTCAATTACACAATATTTTCAACATAATACTGTGGTACAAGATACCTTTGCCTCATACTGTTTGTCACTGTTGATAATGAACATGATGAAGTCAGTGTGCAGTGCACTTATACTAATGCTGTGCCTTGTGACATTAAGTGTGTCCTTTTCCTTGGTGCAGATGAAGTCCAATGAAATTAGAACAAAAGTTAAAGAAGGATCCCGAGTTTTAGAATTTAGCTTGATGTTTTATCATGATCTGTGTGTCCTCTCTAGACCTACTGTAACTTGTCCAGTCCAGTATGTAGCTCATCCTATGGTGTTGGCTGGAGCCTACACAGGGTAAACACTGAACGCTCATCCATTCTGTCGCTGCCCAAACAAACCATTAACCTTCATATTCATTCCTTTGAACATTAGTCTCTGGACTGTGTGCCAGAGAAAACCCAGGAGCTGTTATGAGGACATGTCCGGCTCCAGTTCAACTCATACCAGCCTTTAATTATTCCAACATTACAGCCAGCAGGTATATTATTAGAGTGCATAACGTTTAATGCTCTACATCTGCTGGGATTGTTAACCCATAGTCATTTGAAGCAGTTTTCTAGACAGCAAACCATAGACAAATGATATGCTTTCATAATGCCTAATAATGAAAAAATGTCTTCAATTACTTTATAATGCCTCACTTTAAGGCTTCAAATTATTATCCATCTGGTTTTATGACACTTCAAATACTGTAGTTTCACCAATTCCTTACTTACTAATAACTTACTACACCAAATGGCATCACCCTTATGCTTATTTATCCTATTATTATTTATCCTAAATCAGTGGATTTTATCTTAAATACAGTGAAACACATGAGAAAAAAAAACATTTTTAAATGTATGTTTAAATGTTTTTCAAATGTACACTTACACTTAAATACACAAGTCAAGTTTTAACAAACAAATTGGAAGTTACCAGTTTCCAAACCATCTCCATCACTGTTTTGAATGAGCTATTTCCAAAACTTAAAATTCATTTGCTGATGCTGCTGGAAAAGGAGTAAATAATCCTTGTGGCATTGTGCACTCCTAACCTAAACCACAGCTCCTTTGTTGTTTTCATCATCCTCGAACCTCACATTCCTCCCACCCTCTCCCCCTTCCTCTCTCCTCACTTTCTCCTCATCTCCAGTCGATACAAAAACAAGCCTACCTGCTTAACAGTGAGCGGTTTCAGATTTAACTCGCAGTCTTTAGTAGACTTCTCCAGGGAGAAATCTTTTATTGTGTAACAGCCTGTCTGACTGTCACAGTTGCGTGGAGGTGGAAAATGTTGCAGCACAGGCCCACTTACATACATGAATATTTAACTTGAGGAAAAGGTTTTATATTTTGGAATGCAAAAAGTAAGATCAGGAGGCATGGACAGACATGTAAAAGGCCCATTTTCTCAGAATACACAGTCACTTAATATTCATCATCGGAAAAGTTGACATGGTTGGAACCAACTAAAGAATTTTCCAACAGGTGATTGGAGTTAGGTGTGAGTCAGGGGACATACGTTTTGTGATGAATTAGTGAACTGAAGCAGAAACACAATATTTTACAACAGCTAAGGACGTTTATTTAGTACCTAACCCGAGCCTAAGCCCAACCACAAGGCACAGTTTTAATCCTGTTTTTGAAAGTTTAGCATTAAAAATCGTGTAAAAATGGCTGCCATTTTAGTGGCCAGAGCCATAAGAGGTGCATTTTCAACAGACACCAATGCAGTGACTATGGCAGAGAATTTGAGTCAGACTCAAAGCTTGTATATTTTTATCCAATGTCACTTTATTAAATTGCATTTTCTTTTTGTGTGTGTGTGTGTGTGTGTGTGTGTGTGTGTGTGCAAAAAAAAGTACCCTTCTATATTTAGAAGATGTGCTCAGTAAATTTGATCTGACATGAGATCTGCTCTGCTAGGTGACATAGTGGTCATCTCACGCCAACAGCTTTATTTTGCTGCTGGCTCATGTTTGTAGTGTTTGTAAATGTTGATGTTGATTTTGGAAGCTGGTGTCAGTATTGGTATATGACATGTGTTACTGCCTTTGCCTGGAGCAAAGTGGGGAAAAAAAAATCACTATTTATATATTACAATGAATATAGGAATAAATAAAAATACAAAGATTCATAGCAAGTGTTGACCAGCCTGTCTCACTTTCAAGGTTCTAATGGTGGTTGTGAATGCTAACAGAAAACAGTTCTGGGTAAGTAACTACCCACTACCCAGTGGGTAAAATCTGTTTGTCCTTTAACACATTTCTAATGTACTGAGATTGAGATTTGTGATCTTTACTCTTTTAAATATGTGCTGTATTGTGAGAGTCACCCATTTTTATTTAATGCTTACATATTAATTAAAAAAAAGAACATTATGTTCCATTCACCCATTTTCTTTAACTGTTTATCCTAAACAGGGACCTGGGGGGCTGCAGCTTATCCCAGCTGTCATTGGATAAGAGGTGGGGTACACCCCTGACAGGTCTTCAGTCTATCTCAGGGCCAACACAGAGAGACATACACAGACAGACAACCATTCACACCAACAGGCAATTGAGAGTCAGCAATTAACCCAACATGTGTGCAAACTCCACACAGAGAGGCCACAGCCAACAGGTAGATTTGAACCTTAGACCTTTTTGCTGCGAGGTGCCAGCACTATCCACTGCTAGAGCGGTTGTTGGTTCCATCCCCAGCTCCTCTGGTCATATGTCTAAATGTCCTTAAGCAAGACCTGGAACCTCAACTTAGTTGCTCCTGGTGATTGTTGGCCGTCTGCATAGCATCTCCCCAATCGGTGTATGAGTGTGTGTGTGAGTGTGAGTGCGAATGGGTGAATAAGAAGCAGTGTAAAGTGCTTTGAGTGCCAATAGGTAGAAAAGTGCTTTATAAGTGCTTTATAAGTCCATTTACCAATTATTTTACTGTAAGTTTTGGGGGATTTTATTTGTTTTGGAGATATCTGGGATTTTGAAGCAAAGTTAATTATCTCTGTGGTGTTTATAGCAACAAAAAACAAAAATAACTATATATATAATTGTTTTACTCTATTTGGGATTTCAATTGCAGGGGTTGCAAACTTTTGCACCTGACTGTACATGGACAGATGTAAAGTTGTGGTGTGTCTTGGCTGTTGAAGTTTGATCGAAGCATTCAAAAGATTTTAAAACCAAGTCTAAAAGACTATAAAATCAGTCCCCTGTCTCTGTCGAAGATAGTGGATCAGCAACTAAAGTTACAAAAAGTAGCTACAATATAATAACTGAACATCAAACTGTAAGCTTTTACACTAGTTATTACTCAAAACTGAAATCACATCACTTATTTAGCACTTTTCTACCTATTGGCACTCAAAGCACTTTACACTGCTTTTTATTCACCCATTCGCACTCACACTCACACACTGATGGGTGTCAACATTACCAGGTTCAGTGTCTTGCTCAAGGACACTTTAAGTGATCGGAGGAGCCAGGGATCCAACCACGAACTGGTCGACCTCCTGGACCACAGTCGCCCCCTTGTATTGTGTAGGGTACCTAAGTAATCGCTTAAAGCTTGACCCAGTTTCTTACTATGTAAGTGCAACTATTTGGCTCTGCCAATATCTGGAGTCACCAACTGCTTATTATAGATGAACTGGCTTCATTTTAAAAACTTTAATTGGGACAAATTTCAGCCAACTCCACTCAAAACCACTGACACGTTTTTTTCCTAGTGAATTATTAGTATGCACAAAGCATAAAAAAAACGCTTGTATTTGTATTGCCACATTACTGCACTTTAATACATAATCCTGTTTTGAATACATACCAAGATGATATGATGTTTCCCAACACAACCAATAATTTTCTTGCTCAACTAGTTTAATATGGAAGCTTGTAAGCTTTTTTTTTTGTGAGCTGAGGTTGATGTTCCAGCACCTACAGATTTATGCTCTGTCCCTTCCAAACCACACTTGCTCTCTTCTTTAGCAGCACTATTGCTGACATATTGGCCTGTTTCCTGCTGAACATTGTGTCTTTGCAACAGTTCAATATGTGATCTAAAGGCTATTTCGATGGGACAAGCATTCCCATTGGGTAGAGACAAAAACTTGATATTACAGGTCTTCACGAATTGATTCTTCCTTGGCACCATTAAGGCTCAAAGACAGATGTCCATGACCAGAATTTCAGTGTAGAAGAATAGAAATTCTATTCTTTTCTTTTTCTTTGTTCATTATCATTGTGATGCATGATGTGCACAGCTTGACTGAAGAGCTGTGAAACTCAAATGAAACACATGTGACTCAGAATGGAAGAAATATTCCACTGAGAGGCTTTTTTTTTTTTTTTTTTTCAAAAGCACAAAACAGGCTACAACGTCGCCACTCCTTGCTGAAGAGATGTGCCCGCACCTCAAACAAAGCCCTAACAATGCAATCAAAACACCATTGCTGCCTTCAAAGCCAGCTGGTATAAAATGCCTCATTGCCTCCATGCCTGTAAGTCCTGTCTAAATATGTGCCGCCACACTCACTCTCTTTTTTCCTCTCTCTCTCTCTCACGGGTCCCTTCTCTTTCTCACAAATTTTATTCACAGTTTGTATTCAGTGATCTGAAGGAAGATAAATAGAATATGTGGCTCCTCGTCAAAGCCGTGGAGCTGAGCAAGCTGCAGCAGTGCTGCTGCCACTGCCACTGCTGTGCCCATGATTTGTCGCCATTTCACCGCGGCTGGGGCAGCTATTTGGGTGAAATTATGGGGCTATTGATTGCAGAAAGAGAGCAGTTTTACTGAGAGCAGCAGAGCAGGACCAGAGGCAGGCTGGGAGTGCAGACTACTCCCACTTTATTAGCTTATAGTGTGTTTGCTACACCACATCCTCCCCCTTTTATGTCTGTAGCACACTCTTCTGTCCTATTCTTCCTATTTTTTCCTTTCTTCACCTTCTCTGCCACCTCTCCTGAAGTTTCACAGCAGCATTATTCCTGCCTTCATTTGCTAAAACATTTCCTTTTTCTGTCTTATTTGCTGTGAAAAGCCATTATGATTCATTAGAGCCTGGGGACATCAGCTGTGCCTGTTTCATTTCTCTCTCTATTGCTCTCACCTCTCCCACCCCTTTTCCTTTCTGTCCCTTTTATCTCTCATTGAAACTATAAAGTTATTATTTGTGCATCATTCCACAAATGTGATCTTATTGAGTCTAGCTTCTTTTCTATTTATCTTTCATTCTTTTGTCAAGAAACGCAGTTTAGCGTTGCGCCTCATAGAATGCTAAGTCGCAGAGACGCACTCTGACCAAGACCCTCACATCGAAGCAAATAGTGGGGTTTATTGCTTCTTATTTTTTAGAAAGTGTTCTAACCCAATCACCCTATGTGGGGTTTTCTGTGATGTGCTGGGGGACTGCAAGGGCAGCAGGGAAGCATTCAGACAGACACATTTTCAATCAGTGTCAGATACTGAAACCCAATTGTCTGTACCCTCCCAGATATTGCATAACATGCAGCGAGCTGGAGCTGGAGCAGCCGCAGTAATTAGCCCATTAACCTTAATGTCTAAATCATCTGGACAGGGAAATGGCTTACTGTAGAGCACAAGCACATGCTCAACTTTACCAGGCCTGATTCAACCTGAGGATCCACATAATGACAGGCCTAAACCAGTCTTGCTATAACTGATCATTATTCCTCTGTTCTGTGTAGAGCTGTACAATATTAAAAAAAACAAGTATAATGCTGAAATAAATGTTTTGGGGGGGTTACAAACCCCATTTCAATAAAAGTTGGGACATTGTAGAAAATGTAAACAAAGAATGGAATTTACAAATCATTTGAAGCCTATTTTTGATTGTTAATAGTACAAAAACAACATATCAAATGTTAAAATAATGTTTGTCAGCTCTTTTTTAACACTGTGTTTGTGAACTCAGGGGACCAATTGCTTTAATTTTGAAAAGTAAACATTTTCCTCATCCTTTCTTGATATAGGATTTCCACTGTTTAACAGTGAAACCAAGTTTGTCGTCATTTTTATTTCATAATGCTCCAAATGTTTTCATTGGGTACAGGTCTGAACTGCAGACCAGCAACTTTAACACCCAGACTCTTTTACAACTGAGCCATGCTGTTGTAATATGTGCAGACAATTTGTTGCTGAATTAAACAAGCTCTACTCTGAAAAAGATTTCGTCACATTTTCTCCTTATTTACCGTTACTAATAGTTTTAACAGATGTGGAAGTTACCTATTCTGTCTTCATTGAAAGACATCTTCACTAATACTGAACTTGCTTTTTTGGTTCTAGTTTGGGTAGTACATGTAAATGAATGCCATTAAACTTCCCTCTGAATTACCTCTCTACTTTTACCTGAAAAATGCCTCTGGGTGACATCATCAACCTTCAGTTCAGATTATGTTATCTTGTTGCTCAAATAGAGTTTGCTATCCTGCTTTTCCAGAGCTCCTCCAGATGATATCATCTTTAGTCCTAATGATGAAAAGACAGGCTGGTCAATTCAATTTCAATTTCAACTTTATTTATATGGCGCAAATTCACAACAAAGTCATCTCAGGGCACTTTACAGAATAAAGTCAAGACTATAAAGATGTACAGAGAGAACCCAACAATTCCCCCTGGAGCAAGCCCTAGGCAACAGTGGAGAGAAAAAACTCCCTTTAACGGAAGAAACCTCCAGCAGAACCAGGCTCAGGGTGGACGGCCATCTGCCTTGACCGGTTGGGGTGAGTGGAAAGTGAAGAGAGAAAAGAAAAGAGCAACAAAAAGCAACAACAAAACATCGGGCAGATTGGTAGGACCAGTAGCTGCACGCTGGAAGACACACAGCTTCAAAGCCAGGGACACCTGCAGAAAGGGACAGAAAGAGGGGGGCAGAGAAGGAGAAAGACAACTACAGGAGAAAACACACAGAGTTAATGACATAAAGTGGTGACAATTGTGGGATGAGAGGAGAGGAGAGAGGGACAGGGAGAGAGAGGGAGAGAGGGAGGAGAATGGAGCTCAGTGCATTGGGGGGTGGCATACAGCATAACTATAACTAACTATATGCTTTATTAAAGAGGAACATTTTAAGCCTAGACTTAACAGTAGAGAGGGTGTCTGCTTCCCGAATCTGAACTGGGAGCTGGTTCCACAGGAGAGGAGCTTGATAGCTGAAGGCTCTGCCTCCCATTCTACCTTTGGAAATTCTGGGAACCACTAGTAGGCCTGTATTCTGAGATCGAAGTGGTCTACTGGGATATGGTACTATGAGGTCTTCTAGATATGATGGAGCCTGAACATTCAGAGGTTTATATGTAAGAAGCAGGGTTTTAAATTCTATTCTAGATTTAATGGGAAGCCAATGGAGAGAAGCTAGTGAAGGTGAAATATGATCTCTCCTGCTAGTTCCAGTCAGCACTCTAGCATTTTGGATTAATTGCAGGCTCTTAGGGAGTTTACTGAGGCAACCTCTGGGTGATGCAATCTGGAGGAGATTTCAGCCAGAAGCAGAGAAATAATTTAATATAGGGAAGTCTGAGGGAAGTTTAAAAGCAATAATGTACATTACCATCAAATTAAAGCCATAGCAAGCAAGTTTAAAATCTGTGAAGTTGCCCTTTAATGCATCCCATCACAATCACAGATAACAGATAACTTTGATACCAAGTTCTCTGACCAAGTCCTCCGACTTTAATGCCCACAGAGATTGTTAGGTCCATTTTTTTCCTACAACCCAATTTATAGTTTGTTGAAAAGGTGCTGCCAAGTTCTGTTTAAAACCTTTTGGAGTCACACAACAAAATGGCTATCAAGATTATGGCGTGAGAGTTAAGAGTTAAGAGTGGACCCAAGTTAGGAGACTGTGAGAGGGATTAACTAAACAAAAACTTGTTTATTGTTAAAAAGGACAAACGGAAATTGGTCCTAACAGTGGCTGAAGCCCTCTGGAGGCTGGACAGGAGGCCGGCGACGGCGGTTGAGCAGGACAAACCGCGGCCGACCTCGGCGCCAGGACAGGTACTGGGCAAGCCAGAGCAGGATCACCAGAGGCTCCATCCACTCTCCAAGGAGGCTGGACCGAGGTTGCAGCAAACCCTGGGCTAACCCCTCGGGACCGCTGGCGGCATCGAGCCGCACCGGAACAGGAGTTGAGGTGGCGGCTTCGACACGCACCGGAACAGGAGGTGAGGTGGCGGCGTCGACACGCACTGGAACAGGAGGGGAGGTGGCGGTGTCAACCCACACAGGAACAAGATAAGAAGTGGAAGCAGAAGCAGCGTTGGCCGACTGGAAGCCAGCCACTGGACAAGCAGAAGGAGGAGCCGGAACTGGACGAGCAGGAGCAGGTGCAGAAACTGGACAAGCAGGAGCAGGAACTGGGCGAGCAGGAGAAAGAACAGGAGCAGGTGGAGCGACAGCTGATGCGCAAGTGTGCAGTTTTGGACAGGGGAAGGATCTGCTCGTCAAAACTTCGCCCTGAACGCTCCTAAATCGGCCAGTATCTGGGGTACCCCTTGCAGGCTCAATAACCACGATCTGGACTTGATGATCTCCTCCAATTGCCTTGCTGCTAAACAGCAAGCCTCAGGATCCACGGAGGTGGCCATGGTCTCACATAAACGCACAAACAGCTAATGGACAACTGGGTATTGATCTTGCTGATTAGTGACCGCGCTGGTATAACTGGAGTGTCAGAGTTTGGGGTGGTACTGGAGAGAGGTTCCTGGCTGGGGGGTCTGAAGGAGCTGGTGGGACGGGGCCTTACATGTCTGGCTGAGCGTTGCCTACGCACAGAGGGTTCAGCTACCAGTAGCTCAGCGGCAGACTAGTTGGTTATAGTCGGGACCAAATGAGGGAGAGAGTTGACCGGACAGAAAGCTAGCCCAGAATCAGAAGCTGACATCTCAGGTATCGTCGGAGAGGGTTCTACAGGAGACAAAACAGAAACAGGTGGGCAGCTGGCTGGCTTGTAGACAGGCGGTGCTGTGGCAGGCTCAGGGGTAGTGTCAGGGGCAGAAGGAGCGTCAGCCGGCCCAGAAAACACTCAGGAACAAGAGTAGACTGAGAGGTATCTGAGACTAGCGATTTGGTCTGAGGTTTGGACCTCCTTCTTTCGGGGCCAACGCCCGGAGGACAGCTTTCTTGACGGGTCGCCTCATAACCGGTTAAGCCCCGACTCTGGTTTTGAGCCTGGGATCTGTACCCCAGGAAGGACATGAATGCCTCTGTGGCATCCAAAGGGAAACAGTGCAACAGGAGTGTCGGATCATGACAATCGCAGATAATGTTGCCTTCAATGGAGCCAAATAGTGGCACATTTCACATTCATTTATAGCTCTAAACAATTTAATGTGGGATTTTGACTGTGCAAACACAGTAATTAAGTTTAGGGTTAGGAACAAAAACATCTGGGCGAGGTTAGACTGGAGTTTTGTCCGAAATAAAGATGTTAGACTCAGTAAATAAATTCACAGTCTGTCTTAAAAATGAGCACTTGTGCATCATGTTATTTCACACTGGCTTGAAACTCTGTTCTTCTATGGGAAAGTTCTGTGTTTTGAAGAGTCTAAATACTTTTGGTTGTTTTAGCAGTTGGTGCAAAATATGTACTTTGTTATATTTCACTAGAGGACAGACTCCATGGGTGTACTTTGGACTCCTGAGCACAATTTTAACCAGTTCAACTATTCTTTTAACACCCAGGACTTCTTTTTTATTAATATTTATTTTATTTTTTTTTTTACCTCTTTAGCTTTTGTGGTGTCCCTTTGGAGATACAGTAATGTAGATGATTTTTTTCTGTTGCTACTCTAAATAGAAGTGGGCATCCAGCTCTCTTTATAGACCGGGAGTGTATGACTAATGAGTGGGGGGGGGGGGGGGGGGGGTTCCAACCTGTTTGATTTGCATACAGTATTGACTAAAAATTAATTTTAAGTACCAGAAGTAAAATTACTCTTTATACAGAATGGCTTATGTCACATAAATAAATGTGATATTGTATTATTGTTGTCATCAATTTAATGTGGCAGCTTATATTCATGACTTTTTGTTGATGATCATGTTTTCAAACTAATAATTATACTGTGAATTACATATTGCTGGGTTGTTCATGAATTTCACACCTGGGATCATAAAACCTGATTACTATACTGAATTAGGCAAACACTATATACTGTATATATACTATACTATCTATACTGTACTATGTTATATATTGTACTATATTTGTAATTACAATATAAAGGGTAACCTAACTATAATTATCAAACACATTTAGTGCACTGAAAGTACAATATTTGCCTCTGAAATTTTGAGAAATTGAAGTATGAATTAAATGCAATGCATGATCGTAAAAGGCTCATGTTTTCTTAACCAATATACTGTACTTGGACAAACTGTTGGTACTTGTATTAGATATATAGTTAGATTAGATATATATAGTGAATATATAGTTAGATATATTTTTTGTAAGGTGTGGTCTTATGTTTAGCTTGGAATCATGTAAAGCTGGTGGCATGTCCAGATATGCTGAGCACATGATATAAGAAAACAGGACCCCACTTATAAATGCAAATGTCGTCTTTATAAATTCATTGTAACTGGATGTAATATACTGTAAATACACATTCAACATTTAATAAAACCGTCAGACATGTAAATGTTTCTTATTACACATTGTCCCCATTAGGCTGAAACAAACAAATAACTAGAACCACTAATATCATCTAAACTAAGTAAAGTAAGTAAAAAGCAGAAGTAAAAAGTGCTAAACATCCAAATGAAATAAATGGATAAATAAATTGGTTGAGGGGTGGGGGGGGGGTCGGGATGTTGGCCTCTTATCGCAGTTGAGAAGTTATCAGCTGGGCTTTATGGAAGGAAAATTTGACTTTTTTTTTATTAAAAAAAAAACCCACTTGATAATTTTTAACAAAAACACTCACCTTTATTTTTAAAGCATTAGTTTATTTTTGTTTATTCAGTTATAGTTTCCACTGAGACTCACTTCGATCACTCTGATGCTTCTACTTCAGGAGCCTTGGCGCTGTTACCAAAGTTATTGGCTGAAATGAACAATGGAGCAATTTCCTGCCCAAAAAGTCAAACTGACCAGCTATGGCCTGAAACAGATGGACTATGACATCTGGGTTATTGAACCCAGAAAGCTGCATTAGTTAAATGATATGATCAACTTTGATTTGCATTGATCAACAATAATCACAGGGTGTCTGTTGAAGCAGAAATAAGTAAAGAAGAAAAAGAAATAATAGTAAAACCTGTTTTCGCTTTAAGTATAATTGTTCTTTAAGCCTCCCACCCTTCTTATGTTACACACACACACACACACACACACACACACACACTTCTCCCCTCTATAATTCATCCATTTCCTCTCCCCCCTTCGTTCTCTTCTTTGTCAGGGTGTGTTCATCCATCTCAGTGTCTGGATGGGCTCTTGGTGGGTAGTGGGAGCTTCCCATCGCACTCAGTGGCAGAGCTGTCCAGCCAGCACTCTCCCTCATTACCCCCATGCTTCTTCTTCCTGAAAATGCACTTTTAAAGCACCTTAATTGCATTGGGGAGATAATCATGTGGGTGCAAGACAGGAAGCCTTAGCCATATAGAGCTTTAAGGGGCTGGATGGGTGGAGTGTGTGTGTGTGTTTGTGTGTGTGTGAGAGAGAGAGAGAGTGTGTGTTCCTGCCAGGCCTGCACTAATAGTCTTAATGCTTCCTGAGGAGTTGCCCAGAGCTACATTAGCCTCTGGATGGACCATTGATTTGATGCAAAGAGCCTCAGCACACACACACACACACTCACACACTTTGCCTGTTTGTGATGGACACACACTGACGATTCACATTTGAAGATGCAAAGGAGCTGAAACAATTGAAACGTTTGCTATAAATGCAATTGCAGCATGTGTTTGTGCTTGTTCATGTTTGTTGGTTTTTATGTGTGTACAGTACATGTGTGGTTAGTAACATGCAGACAAGGCAATAAGGCTAAAGCTCAGCACACCTGATCAGACCTACATCTGCAGGGTCAAGCCTCACAGCAGGGAGTAAGCTGTTGTGTACATGTAGTTGGTCTGTATAAAAGTGAGCACGTATTTGTGTGTGTTGCTTCCGTCTGTGTGCACAGAATTTCAAAATCAAATTAATTCGAATGTGTTAGTGTGACTGTCAAGTCTGTCATGGCAGTGTCAAAGTATGTGTATTCAGCAGGGAAAAAAACACCACTAAATTCATGCTGGGGAGCAGCGTGTGCTGAGTTGACATTGTTCTGGGGTGTATTTCTACAGTAGATGTTGGTTTACTTGTTTAGCAAAAAAATAAAAAAAAATACTTTTCATACAGTCTGGATTACAAACATGTTGTTCAAACCATCAAAATACTTCATACATACCTCAAAATACACTTGTTTGACCAGGCAACAGCTACGAAATTATTCAGTTATTCATAACACACTGACCCCCCAAAAAATGCAAACAACACGGAGCATTACATAAACAATGAAAGCTTTTTTATCTTCAAGGTTTGAATTATTTTTTCATATCAATCACTATAGAATATCGCTTGATTTTGACTGTACTTGCAACAAGAACGAATCAGGTTAAGCAATTAGCTTTTTCCTTTTTCTATAGCTTTGCATATAGTCATATACTATTGAAATAATTCCTTAAATGTCAAGGCTGCAATATTGACTACAAAAACAACTAGTATAAAAACATCAAAAACACATATAGAGCAATAAATATATTTGATACTATGTGTACAGTACTGTGGGAGCTCTAGCTTTCTGTCTCCATGCCACTTTTCTTTCTCTTTTTGTTTCATCTATGTTTCCAAATGAAGTCATTCACAATCCATCCCCTTTTACAAAACAGTGGTAAGGAGAATAAACACAAGAGAGTAGGAATGCTTTCAGCTGAAATTGCAGTTTGGATTGATTCTTATTTCACTTTATTGTAAATATTCCGCTATGGTTTCAGATATATTCCAATAAGAAGAAATGCATGAAATTTGCCCTCACTTTGCTTTGACTGTGTTTTCACAGTAACAGTGTATTTGCATTTGAACAATGTGCTGCAGGTGGTGGGAAATGAATGAGAAAAGAGATCATTGAATCAGAAGATGTGGTCATTGAATGCATTTTGTGGAAAAGCAACAAAAATAGTTTACAGTGTGGTCTATATAGACTTTTATTTTACTGTTTGTGTAAATAGTTTTGACAGTTGACATTTTGCATGTAAGTCGATTAATATTATATTTATTATAGCAATTTTGTCTTTTAGTTTGTTTAAAATATGGTATTTAACCACCTGGCAGTAGGGCAGAGATACGATACTATCTTCCTGAATGAGCCTTACCTTTGTACCCAATCAGAGAGGACCAAAGACTGTCAATCTATAAGTGAATGGGGTTGAATTGGAACACTGCGCTTCTGACACACTTGGAAATGTCTAAAAAGTAAATGAACAGGCCAGGCAATCCATTTGGATGGACATATGTATATATGTGTATATAAATATATATATGAGATGAAACACATCTCAGATGATACACCTACACAGAGACAGAAGGAAAGAACAGCATGGAAATCATACACAAACAGCAGGGCAACAACAGTTCTGCTATTTAATGCTTATGATGGTGGAAAAAAACGTTGCCTTCTGAACAGATCAGTACATGTCTCTGTTTGTTCCTAATACACAATCAAACAGAGAGCTGCGAAAACATCAGCATGAAAAAGTGTGAGCTTAATATTGTGTGCAAACCTTATAAGACAAAGACAACAGGGTGACCAAATCCAGAGCCCAGAATTCTGGTGAAATCAGGCAGTGCAGTACATGGACTACAGCTGTGCATGGACTAGTTTAAAGACACAGAATAAATCAAATCAAGACAATTACTGTAAATCACTGAGTTTATCAAACATCTAGTCTCCTGCTGTACTGAGAAGTCTGATATCTTTGGCCCTTTGTCTTTAGATGGTATATGACTTTTCCTTTCTTTACACTAATTATTGTTTATTGTTTTCCCAAACTACCATTTGCAGTTACCATGGCAACAACTCTTGTTCCTGGGGTCTATATTGTATGTACACTATTATAAGCATTTGGTGGAGACAGGTCTGTGTGCGTGTGTGTGTGTGTGAGTGTGAGTGTGTGTGTGTGTGTGTGTGTGTGTGTGTGTGTGCCTGCATGTTGAGAGGTAACCTGGGGTCAAGCTACTGTCGAACAGCATCATCATGCCTCAATGTTAGCTTAGACTGGAAATGTACTCACCATCCCGTCAGCTTCCCCCAGATACCAGCCTACTGCAGTTTAAGAAATGATTCATCTGTTTTTTTGCTGCTGTGTGTTAGACAGTGCATGTGCCTGAGTGTCTGAACTGCGTGTGTGTGTCTGTTTGTGTGGGTGAGTGTCTATCTATCTTTTTTCTCTCTCTTTTTTAGTGGATTGTCGCCCCTTGTCTGAATCACAGTTCAATACTTTCTGTGTATTAAATATGGACATTGACTCAGTGGCACAGCAAATTAAAAAAGTCTGGAGCGCACACACAAATGGAAATTTGAGGGTGCTCAGACACTGATGTCTGGAGCAGCAATTTCACTGTCAGTGGATAAAAGACCTTTCATGTGACTGCATTTCAAGCGTTTAGATTTACAGAAACCGTGCAAAGGTCTGCTGTGATTCTGCTTGACTTTGTTGGAAAAGGTGTACACGCACAATTAACCTTCACAATGTCTTGCTGCCCATTTTGATAGTGTGCCAGCCTAATCACCCATTAACATTGTTTTTTCCTACTTTCTCATATGACCCACAGAGGACTTTGTTGAAATAGCACCTCCATGCAGCTGTCTGTTGAAATTGCACATTTTTGGTGCCTACTTCTGCAATGGCACCAAAATGACAGCTGTTGCAATATAATTTTTCATCCTAGACATTGAAACACTGTAAAGTGCCCTGAGATGACTTTGTTGTGAATTGGCGCTATATAAATAAAGTTGAATTGAATTGAATTACAACTGTGCAAACACAGTGGATTGGTTGGACATCAATGGTAGGTTTAACGTCGCAAGAGAATGTGTGGGCTTTAAATCATGGTTTTCTTAAAGTTATGCAACAAATGTCATGAACATTGCATTTTCTGGGTATACCCAACGACCAGTCTGAACTGCCTCTCTAGAAAAAAAAAGGAAATGATTTTATTTTATTATTTTAAAAGCAGAGCTCCTCTGCATGCATGCAGGAAAGTAGGCAAGAAAAACTCATTTATGGAATAAATCAGATGGGACAAAGTGCTTCACAACAAAAATTTAAGTCAAAGTTTAATATAGATTAAACAAATAAAAGAAAACCGAACTGGAAAACATAAGCATTACTCAAATATTATGCTCCGATTCAATAGTGTCCACACTAAAGTCCAAGTGGACAAAGTTCAAGAGACTGTGTAAAAAAATCTGAACTTACATAAACTGGACCCTCTGAAGACCGGGTCAAGAGCATAACCACTGCATTCAGAATAATGTATAAATGTGCTTTATAAGGACAAACATGTTAAAGACAAAGCCTAAACACATACTGTACAAGCAATACAACCTGGCACCCACTGTATATTTAGTAAACACACAAAATCATCCAAAATGACGAGGGATCATACGTACTGTTGGCTACATAACATCCATCCTTTCAGTCATTTATTCATTATCTGCCACTGCTTATCGTGTTCAGGGTTGCAGGGGGTCGTAGGCCCTGGACAGGTCTCCAGTCTATTTCATGCCAACACAGACACATAGACAGACCAAAAAAACATGCTTACTCACATTCACATCTACGAGTAATTTCACCGATTGACCTAACATACATGTCTTTGGACTGTGGGAGGAGGAAACTCACACAAGCACGGGGAGAACATTCAATCTCCACACAGAAAGCCTACAACCGGCAGGGACCTTGTAGCTGTGAAGCAGCAGCGCTAACAACTACACAAAAATGCTGCCCACTACACAACACAGCACACCCAAAAAGATCTGTATTATCTGTAGACAATATAAAGCTTCAACCTTCCAAATGAATCCCATTAACTGAATAAGTGCCAAAGTTGCAGCCGTTAATGCAAAGCTCCCTGTTTTTATTTTCCTTCCACTGCAATTTAACAAGATAGTTGAAAAAAAGGAATTTTATAGCAAAGATGTAACTCTAGGAGATATTCACTTGACTTAATACATTGAATACATCTTAGTAAAGATGAACTATGGAGAAGAGCACTTTATTTAGAGGGCTTTAAGAATGGTAAATGTTCTGCACTTATATAGCACTTTTTTACCTATTGGACTCAAAGCGCTTTACACTGCTTCTTATTCACCCATTCACAATCACAATCACACACAGACTCACACACTGATGGGGGAGCTGCTATGCAGCTGGCCAACAATCACCTGGAGCAACTTAGTAGGGGTTCAGTGTCTTGCTTAAGGACTCGAGCCGGGGATTGAACCAACAACTGTGAGATTGGTGGAAAACCACTCTACCTTCCTGCGCCACAGTCACAGACGAAGAAAACAGTGAAACAGCAGTGATGACCTCTGTCAGTGATTATATGAACCTGTTCTTTGGTTCAACCTGTTTTTTTTTTCATAATAATAACAGAAACAAAGTTTAGTATCGAGTCCTAACCCTTGTACGTAAGACTGTTCTCATTCCAGAGGCACCAAAAAGAAACCACTTTGTCCAGTCCCTTCTGCTTTGCCTGTAGACACTAAAGGTACCCGTTAGTGTTGGTGATGGATGCTCGGAGCTTTCGGTGTAGTTAAGTGGAAACGATGACGCTTTGATGTTTGACACTTAAAAACAATGATGTCTAATATAAAGGGAAAAAGTCACACGGGGAAGTCGATGGGGTGATTGATGGTACTACATGACACTGGATTTATTCACAGGAGTAAAGGGTTTGACTCTAGTGCGAGATGTAGTGCTCGTTAATAACATAACATTTATAAGTATGTATGTGCCACTGTCACAGTTTGTAGCAATTTGTCTTTTTGGAATTTATCTTTTAACCTAACCTTACCCTGAAATTTTTGTGAATAATCCTAACTGATGTTGTCTCTTAACCTAACATTACCCTGAAGTTGTTTTCCCAAATCCTAAAACAGTTTGTGTGTTTATAAAGATGTTCCCGTAACGTCATAAGATACAGACACCAAAGTTCTCCTGTAGCATCAATACCAACACCGTTGTTCCCCAGCCGTCCAAAAGTGGCGCACCTGGAGCGTCCAACAGGAACACTGTGGCATCAATATGCCAAAGGATGTACAAAGCAGCACAATTTATCTACTTAGGAAGCATCAATATCGGATGCTGTGAGATGGAAACATGTTCTGTACCTTTAGAATTTGATAACGTCACAGGGAATTTGAAGTCTTTTGTGCAAAGTCTCCGACACACTGGAATAGAATTTTTATCATATTAACTGCAGAACTATGGGTTAACTGCTCACAATTCGATTTTTTTTACATTTACAAACTATCAACAGTGTTACTTTAATTTAAATGAAATAAAAATAACAAAATGACAAAAATTGTAAGTTCAAACAGCATCTGTGCCTCTGTGATACAATACATGAGGTTTGACTTGGCTCATTGTAAATAGACTAACATTTTCCTTATTTGTTTTTTTTTTTTTGGGGGGGGGGCAATGCAATAGTCCTATAAATTTTTATAGTGAAGAATGTTTTGCTTGTCAGTCTCACTTTCAGCACACTTTCCTTTGCCAGTAGGCACTTCTCTCTAATTTAGACTGTCATGCCAGGAAGACAGAGGAAAGATTAATGTCTGATTTTTTCCAGCATGCTGTATCCATATGGTGAGCCCTTTCAGCGGATTAACTCCCTGGTTAGCCATCTGAAGAAGGCAGGTATGTGTTCTGCAGTCTCTAATGAGTAACCCACTTTGTCAAATGTACCAGATCCACTGGTGACCAATATACAGTAGGTTACAGGCACATAAGGTAACATACTGTGTCAGGTCATCATATAATAGTCATTTTTACTGCATGTCAAGACATCTGTTATGCTTCTGGTCTAGGGGAACCTAGACATAGCACAATGTGCTCTCTCCCAGTCTTTCTAATTCCAAGCAAAGCCAGCAAGAACAAGTGTTCAAGAAAGAAGTGGTAGCAATTTTTTGACTTCAGAGGTGAGCGGTGCCCAAAACAAAAAAACGAACCACAGAAAAGACGCAATGCACAACCTAAACTACTAAGAAAAATGAACTTCTCACTCATACTTTGGTTACCTGGTGCCTGATATTTGGCAGAGGTGGAGAGAGAGGTCTTCTGTCATCTGGGGTATGCAAAGTTTGTAGTCCCAGCTTGTGCAATCAGGGGGCAGCAATGAATTAAAATGGGCCAATCCATGGACACCACCTGTAGACCATCCCTCAGACACACCCACAGGACCCAGGGAGGAGGAGACAGAGACAACAAAAACAAACCCAAACAATAATAATACATAATATTGACTTAGCTCATAACAATAAATCTGTTTGCTACATTTGCTGTGTCCTCTGTACATTTTGTTGTGTAGGTGTGTTAATTTGAAACAGATAAACCAAGATCTAAACAATATGACAGTCATGTGCTCTATATAAGCTACAGTGCATATAGAAAGTTTCCCCCTTCACTTTTTATTTTCTTATGTTGCAGCCTGCTACTACAGTTGTTTAAATTCATTTTTTCAAGAATCTTCCAGTGGATTTACAGATAAATTGTTTAATATTGATATAGAGCTTACTTGCTTCCTAGGTACCACAGGGTTGGGACTAGAAGGTGTGTGTCTCTGAGATAGAAGGGAAGGGGAATGGTGCAATGTCGCCAATCTCCACGTGTCTTGTCAAAAAGGGAAGAGTCAGCAAGGAGAAAGACAGCAGGGCAGTCAACAATAGTGGGTGGAGAAAAGCTAGAATTAGTCTTCGGGAACAAGCTCGGTCTCACGAAATCCGAATTCAATCAATGCCCAAAATACCAAACGCAGAATTAATCCAACACATCTAGAGTGATTCAGTAAATCCAATAATCCAAGATATTAAGAAGCTCGAAATCCAAAAATCAAAGAGTTTAACAAATTCCAAATCTCAATTTCCAGAAATATACTAGTCAGGAAGTCACAAGGCAAACAGAAGCAGGGGTTTCTGAAGAGGGCCAGAGGCAGAGTTCAGAGTGCAGGTAAACAGAAATAGTCAGGGTAACAGGGATTCAGGTAGTCAGATCAAAACTCATGGTACCAAGGGGTTGTGCAAAGTAGGAAATGCTGTAGCTCAGTTGGTAAGGCAGTTGACCATGGACCACAGGGTCAGTGGTTTGATCCCCACTCCTGGCTACATGTTGAAGTGTCCTTGGGCAAGACACACTGAACCCCAAGTTGCTCCTGCCATGCAAGGTGTATGAGTGTGTGTCTGAATGGGTGATTGGGACAAACATTGTAAATCGCTTTGGATAAAAGCGCTATATAAGCGACTTTTTACGATTTTCCATTTATTTAGGCAGGTCAGCAGGCAGAATAAGGCTGGAGATTTGCTGTAGAGGAGCAGGCAATCTGGGAAATTACTGTACAAAACAGGGAGTGAGGGAGGCACAGTCTAAAGTGATGATGAGTAATTTTGGTGAAGTTACAGAAATGAAGTGAAATTTTAGAAATGTCTGTAAATTTACTAAAAAGGAAAAACTAACATATCACTTGTACATAAGTATTCAGAGCCTTTACTCAGTACTTTGTTGAAGGACCTTTGGCAGGAATTACAGCCTCGAGTCTTTCTGAGTATGACACAACACCATTTTCACACTTAGGTTGGGGGATTTTCTGCCATTCTTCTTTGCAAATCCTCTCAAGCTCAATCAGGTTGGATGGGGACCGTTAGTGGACGGCCATTTTCAGGTCTCTCCAGAGACGCTCAATTAGGTTTGAATCTGGGCTCTGGCTGGGCCACTCTTCAGAGCAGAAAAGCTTGTTCATCAGTCTGAAGGGCTGTGTATGAAGCCCAGATCAGTGGACAGCTATAGTGATTGTTGTCCATTCAGACCGTTGTCCCATCTTTACACAGGGTCTCTGGAGCTCAGTCAGAGTGACCATCACGTTCTTGTTCACCTCTCTTAGTAAGACCCTTCTCCCGTAATTGTTCAGTATAGCCAGGCGACCACTTTTTGGAAGAGTGCTGGTTATGCTAAACTTCTTCCAGTTGAGAATTATGGAGACCACTGTGCTCTTGGGAACCTGCAGCAGAATTATTTTTGTAGCCTTCCCCCAGTCTGTACTTTGCAATAATCCAGTATCTGAGCTCCTTTGACCTCATGGCTTTTGTTCTGAGACGGTATGCATTGTCAGCTGCGAGGCCTTCTATACAGAGGTGTGTGTCTTTCTAAATCACATCCAATCAATTTAATTTACCAAAGGTGGATTCCAGTGAAGGTGTACAAACATCTCAGCAACAGTCAAGATAAATGGAAGACACCTGAGCTAAGTTCTAAGTGTTGTTGCTAAGGGTTTGAATACTTCTATACATGTGTGACATTCCTCAAATTGTGTTTTCACTCTATCATTACGTGGTGCTGAGAGTAAATTAATGGGGAAAAATGAATTTGAATAATTGCAACAAGCTTCAACATGGGAGTGTGAATTCACCACCTGTTGCACTAGCAAATGCTGTACATCTGAAACTGTTTTTCTGCTCCATTAGTCTATTACCGTACTCTACTATACACTAAGCCTTGTAGTTGATGCAGTCTTTTTTCACTTGTGCTTAATTTTTAAAACCAATACATTTTGTTAACCTGAGATGCACAAAACAGATGACTTTTCTATTAGTGGACGACCTTTTCATCCTTTTCAGTCATGTCATGAAAATATTGGGCTTTATGTTCTAGGCCACTCTTCAGACCAGAAAAGGAGCTGTATATAAAGCTCAGGTCAGTGGACAGCTATAGTGATTGTTGTTCTTCTAGACCTTTATCTTTATATTTTATGTTGAGGCAGAATAATTGAACAACTTCTTTTATAAACAACAAGATGGTAGATTTATACAAGTCAGAAATGAGCAAATTCTAAACTGCTGGAGATTCCAAGATCATCCGTTCAAATAACTGTACATAAATATGAGTTACTGGGTGGCGAAGTCTCTTTCCAGTGTGTGGAAAAAGATCTGAGAACCATCATGGCAAAGGTCTCCAATGAGCTGTCTACAGTCAGCTGAGATTTACATAACTGACTGGTTCAAGAAAGTCTCTGCTCCAAAACACATTTTTAGTTCGTTTTCCATTGACCACATGGACGAGGATAAAGTCTTCCAGGCCAAAATTTCATGGTCGGATGATACAAAAATTGGCCCCAAAAACATTGTATGTGCACAGTAGCATCTATTGACAGCTAGATACATAGTTTGGTGGTTCAACATAGCAATGACACCAAGCCCACATCAGCAATGTTCATGGATTCTACCCAAGTAAAGATTTAAAAAAAACTTTTGTTCACAACCGTACAGCTGCTTCAAATGTGTGCTGTCAAAAATGTAGTGTAAAGCCTTTCAGCGCTAAAACAAGTACCTACGGTAAATGTCATAAAACTCACAAGCTGCTCTAAAGTTATAACTGCTGCAGAATTCTGAAACGCCTTAGTTTTTGGTCAATTCTGGGCATCAAACTGATGGGTTGCCTTTTACGCTGCTGTTAAAACAATAACAAATACAAAATTTAAATAGAGTCTTGTTGTAGCTGCTGTAATACATCCAGATTTTAATGGATGTAATTCCGCTGCAACATCATCAAAAAACAGATTACGTCGACAGCATTGTTGTTGCTGCGTTTTCACTACATTTGATTGTTTCAGTTGTTTAAAGTTGTTGTTAGAATTATTTCATATTTCCTGTGGAATGAAATGTATGTGTTTTCAACCATAAAATATAGAGGATAAAATTTTGGAATGAATGCAAAGTAATTCTAGCATCTATTATTAACTACTTTAAAGTAGTAGTTCTTGACATTTGACTATCTGTAAAACATGTACATCTTATGTAGGGATCCACACTGATCAGTAAAAACTTTAAAACCACTCAGTAGTTATTATGTTGTGGCGAACACGGGTCAGCATTGGAACAAATGGATTGCTGGCTATCATTATTGAGGGTCAGAAAATATGAAGATAGGTCTAAAACATGCTGAGGTTCAAAGAGCACATTGTTGTGAAAAATATTGAGGCTGGGAAAAGAGCCAGATGACTAGTGGTCAATCTGCTACAAAAATGAAGAGGGGGAGTCTGAAGGGATCTAGCATTTTTCATCATTTCATCATAGGGAGCTATTAGACAGGTGGCAAAAAACTAAAACAAAAGAAGCTTCTTCACTTTATTTCTTCCTGATCTAAAGGATGCAAAGGTGTAAGGAAATATCTTGAAATATGAAACATGATCAACTAAAAGAGTCCTCATATTGTCCACCATAACATTAACACCACCTGGTGGTGGTGTTACGGATCAGTTGAAGTATATAAACATATATAATATATATATATATATATATACACAACATATATCTGTTGTCAAACATACTTAGCAACTGTTTGGTATTTTGTTTATGTCCACCTGAGAAAGTTATATTCACTCTTCTATATTCTGGCTCTGGTTTTGATCTGTACCAGCTTCTGAGGGAAATATTTGGCTCTTTAGCTGGTAACTAGTCCACAGTGTTCTTCTAGTTACTCAACAGTCTACCTGCCGTTTGGACAGTAGTGTTATTAGACCCCACAGATACTAACTGAAAAGAAAAATGAAAAAAAAAACTGGGATTTAATCTGCCTTTCCAGGATTTCACTGAGATCTTTTTGTGGCCACTTGCAACAGATCTGGATGGCTTTTGTCACAGTGATTTGTCTTGTCTGTGTTCTCCATGGTCAGCCATTTGTTGATGACTTTACTTTAAGCTTCATTTTGACAATGTGACCACAGTCCAAAACCGTTTAAAACCCCCTTTCATGCAGAAAATTATGGAATTACCTTTCATGCTCTTTGGCAGTGATGTTTGCAAACTTCACTTCTCTGGGTACAGCCCCCTCTATATGTTAATAGTGGCTCCATGATTTATACATAAAATCCCAGAAATCAGATATTTCTTCTCTTCTTGTCAAGTGGACCTGTCATTTGCCTTTGTGTGCAGGTCAGCAAGCTCCCAACAGCAGCTCTAGTATGAGGTGTTCAGGGTCATATTAGTAGAAAAGTTGTGGTTTTTGGAAACTCTGATAACAACACTGCAAAATCCCGAGGGGTCTGTCTATTGTCCTCAGTGGTTGCCAGACATACCTGAACAGTTTGGATAATGTATGATCTATGTGTCTGCTTTAGGCACCTGTCCAGCTGGGGAAAATACGATGCTCTCTGATTTTTTCCTGCCTCCCTGGTTGCTCCCTGTCTGCCTCTCCTTCTCTGTCTCCACACATGCCTGTCTTCCTGTCTGTCTGTCACCTACTAACATTCTCGCTTTCAGCTGGGACTCCCCTGGTTTCTATGGAAACCCCCCCCCCCCCCCCCCGTGGTCCCTCAGTGCGCCTTACCTGAGCATTTCCAAGTCGACAGACCTACAGACAGACAAACAGGCAGACACGCTGTAGGCAGGTGCATACCATCATCAATTACCACCCCTGAGAAGTAACCATGGAAACCTACGTATACGTGGGCGTGTCGCCATGGGTGTCGGAGAATGCTGCCTGCCTTGGTAGATACTGGAGTGGGTGACTACACATGTTCTCACCTATACAAAACCATCAGCATCATGTATTATGGATTTCCCACCTATTGTCTGCTGCTCTCCTACTGCTGTGGATCGTAGTTGGAGGGTATTTATAGGTGTGTATTTCTGTTTTCTCTCCACTTGCACATAACCTGACACAGCCAGCTTCCCATTGATTTTGGAAAGCAAGATCTCTCTCGCTCCCTCTCTGTCGTCTACACACCTCCCTCTGCTTCTCTTCAGCATTTTTTCTCTTTAGATTTTCTTCCATCTGTTTTCCTCTGCCACCATCAGCATCCTTAGTCTTCATTCTCACCCCTTCTGGCACTTTGCAGTCTTTCCAACACTCGTCCTTTTCTCTTATTCATCTCTCCCCTTCATCTGCTTTCATATTCCCTGTGCCATGTCACTGCAGCTGAGGTCTGCCATGAGCAGAATATGTGGGTACCTGGATGTATGTGCATGTGTGTGTGTGTGTGTGAGAGAGTCTGTACAATAGGGCCAGCAGTCCTGTGGGGTGGGAGGCACAAACAACATCCGCTGGGCAACAAACAGTATTTTTCCACTGGTTCTGTAACACACCGCCACTCAGAGAAGAAAGAATGGAAGTGGATGGATGGGGGTGGTAAGAAAAGAGAGAGAAAGACTTGGACAGTGTTAAAAATACACTGTTTCTTTTACATCTTTGTTGTGTTGCCTGTTTGTATTGAGGGTTTTTTTCGTAGGCCTCTGATCAGAGGGAAATCTCACCCATTGTGGCCTCTGGAAAATCTAGTCCAGGCCAGTCTATAGAAGTTATTGATATCTACATTGGAGGTAAAGGAAAAATCCATCCAGAAAAACTGAAGCATTAAACTAAGACACCATCTTTACAGAGGGTCCTTAGGAATTTGTTAGTGTGTTGTGGTTGTGTGTTTTGTGACATCACACCAACATATCCAAATAACGAAGAACGAGAACTTTCAGCAATGTGTAAAATTATTTCTTGTATGTTTGTTTCACTTTTTTGGAATCATAGAATCACTATACTTATTTTTTGGGAAAGTAAATAATGAACAAAATCTAAGAAAAATCAATCAAAGAAGGAGTATACCAGTCTTATTTACACCAAATTAGATGTTATAGGCTGGACTTTGAATTACCTTACTTTTAAAAAGCATGCAAACGAACGGAAAAAAAATAGTAAACTCAAATAGGAATTGTATTTGTAGTTGTCTAGTAGAACACTTACAATTAAGTTTACACACCTAATAAAGCATTGTACTGTGCTTAAAAATGTGGTTTCGGTCTATGGAACGGTATGAAATACTTCAAATTATTCCAAACAGAAATATTATTTTAAGTTAAAAGTATTGTCTTCCACACACACTTATTTAAGCTGGACCAATTCATTTCCTACAACTTTGAAAATCTTAGTTGTGAATACTTGAATATCAACGGCTTTCGACTTGTCCCTCGGCTAATCTCTCTGGAACCAAGGTTTCACTGACTCAGCTGCCTTTACTCATTCAAAGACATTTTTTTTCTGACCACCAGGATTTGGTTTCAACTCTTATTCTTTTGCACCTTCCTCTTACCTGGAGATGTTAACATCATCAGAATCTGACTTTTTCAATCGAACGGGTAAGTGAACCAGAATATGGACAAGACACAAGAGAATTCACTGAATTTTTTCCTGAACAGGCTACAATATGTAATATTAATATCACCAATATGATGAGGTCACACATTCGATCCCTGCAATGCTAAGTTGCATTTATTACATAACAATGATATAAAGCTAAAAGTTCATAAACTGGACACATTGGCTACCTCTAGTATTACCTGTAGCCAATATGTATTTACCTTTGAGAAACGGTTGTCACTTAATCAAGCAGTTGTATCCATGTGTCCATGGATACACAGATACATTTCAATGGGCTGAGCAGAGCAGTGTGTTATTGGTGTAAGGGTATGGGAGGTGGGCAAGATTGTGTGCAGTGTGGTCCTGTTGCCCCACACAAGTTTGTATGTAGGACTGAGAATTTGTACTTGTATGAGTTTCTAGAAATCCTCAAGGAAGTATTGCATTACATTTTTTTAATTTGGACACCCATCCTCACAAGTTCTCACAGAAAGCATAATCTAGGCACTATAGATCTTGCCGCTGCTACATTTGGGTTCTGTGTCTGTTTGGGTTTGTACACCTGAACTGAATTTTGGATCATCTCTGTTCAGGTTCTGTTTATGTTGAGTTTGTATGTTCTCGAGGCTCTTACAGTCTGTGTGCCCATCAGGTTTTCTAAAAATGGTAGATGTTAATATAGTGTAGATGTTAAGTTACAGTAGATGTTATAATTTCGCCAGATACTAGTGGTCCAAGAAAAGGTTCAAAAAAATTATGTCTGGTTGAACTTTGTGTAAAGCAGCTTTCTGATTTAATCTCTACAACCACTGGTTGTCATTTCTATATTGCTGTTTGCGTTTCCAGGTGTGGGCTTCTAGTACAGTGGACTCCTTTAGGCTTTTTAAGGAAAGATTGAGTTCTATCAGTCATCTTGACAGGATTGCATTTAAAGTCTTTTCATCATCAGCACATTGAGAGACACCACTGATTTTTATTAAGGGCTAGAATTTTAAAAACCCCATAGGTTCTAGTTCATGTGACACCAAGTTCAGTCTGAAATGCCTGATATTACAACAGCTTTTATGAGACGCGTGTTGCATGTTTGCATTATAATTTTAGGTTGCAAACTTTTAAAATTAATGGGCGATTGATTGACTGAATAACCTTTTCACAGAGTCGCTAGGAGTGTTCTATGTTTGAACCATAATTCAGTGGTGTAACAAAATAAAAGGTGAAAACTTTTACGGGGGTGAATATTTTACGTAGTATATGTACATTGCAGCAGGGTGCTGTGGAACTTGAGTTTATCAACTGTGCATGCAGAAGGGTTTCAGACCCCCTTCACTTTTTAAAAAAATTTGCAGCCTGATACTAAAATTGTTCAAATTCATTTTGTCATTAATCTGCACTCAGTAACCCATTATGACAAAGTGAAAACTGAATTTTAGGAATGTCTGGAAATGTATTAAAAAGGAAATATGCATATACAGAAACAGGAGATTTAAATGACAGTTGTAGTTATATCCTGTTGAAATGGGGTGTGTTTCTTGATGCCGCAGAGAGTCACTGTACAGACTTATGGCTGTTGGCAGGAATGACCTCCTGTACCATTCTTAAACCACAAATACACTATTTCAGACCCAAATACAGTATTCAGATCCTTTCCAACCGCACTTGAAGTTTAGCTCAGGTGCCTTCCATTTCTTTTGATTGTTGATGAGATGTTTCCACCTTGACTAGAGTCCGCCTGAGGGAAATTAAATGAATTGGACATGATTGGGAAAGGCACTCATCCCTCTATTGAAGGCCTCTTGACTGACAATGCATACTGTTTCAGTGCAAAAGCCATGAGGTCAAAGGAACGTCCCAAACGTCCCACAGAGCTCAGATACAGGATTATTGCAAAGCACAGAGGGCTAAAAAAACAAAGTCTGCTGGACTGCAGGTTCCCAAGAGCACAGTGGTCTCCATAATTCTCAAATGAAAGACGTTTGGCACAACCAGGACTCTTCCAAGAGCTGGTCACCAGACCAAACTTACAATTAGGGGAGAAGTGCCTTAGTAAGAGAGGTGGCCATAAACCTGATCGTGACTCTGACTGAGCTCCAGAGATCTTGTGTTGAGATGGGACAAAGTTTCTGAAGGACAACCATCACTGTAGTTCTCCACCAATATGGGCTTTCTGGCAAGATGGATAGACAAATTTCTGTCAGTTTTCTCCACAGTCCAAAGTCTGCTTGGACTTTACCAAAAAAAGCACCTGACGGACTCTTATATTCTCCATCCAAGCTGACTGAACTTGAGAGGATTTGCAAACAAGAATATCAGAAAATTCCACAGTCCAGGTGTGCAAAGCTTGTTACATCATATCCAAAAAAAATAATTGAGGCTGTAATTGCTGCCAAAGGTGCTTCAACAAAGTACTGAGTAAAGGGTCTGAGTACTTATGTACATCTGATGTTTCAGGCTTTCCTTTTTAATACATTCGTAAACATTTCGCTTATGGTATACTGAGTTCAAGGTAATAATCCAACATTAACAAACTGGAAAAAACTGAAGGGGTTGTGAATACTTTATGAATGCACTACTTACAGCACCTCAGGACCTGGCCAGAGCAGAGTGGATTAACTAGCACTAGTTTAAGTTGCATAAGCATTGAGTTACTGAGAAATTCCGATGTTACTGGTCTTTAGGTATATTTGTGACAGCAACATTTTAAACAAGATGCAACTGGTCGCAGTTTATTGCAGAGTTACTGTTAAAGGTAAGAAGCAATACTGTGTGTGACAATTGCTTCTGACAGCACACACCACGAACAGCCCATCTGCATGAAATGGATGAAACCTGATACAAAGTGAAACTGCAGCTCACCAGCCGTCCTGCTGTTTCCCTCCACAGGTCGATGCAGAGACGAGACGAGAAACTCCTGGATGTGAATTTAAATGCTTTTAAACAGAACTGAAAGTAGCATGCCACAAAGTCAAAGCTTTAAAACAAGAGATGGGTTTGTACGTGTGTCTGTGTGTGTGTGTGTGTGTGTGTGTGTGTGGCCAGTGAACTAATTCATTAATCTGGTTGACAGTTCCCTGTGAACTCGACAGTACTGTTGCTGGTGAGGAATTACAATGAGACAAACTAGGCATTGTTCAGCGGAGAATTGATGCTCCCCTGACATTCCCGGCACCGTTAGGAGCTTTTAAAAAGGGCAAGATAGTTTTTTTGGGGGGGGGAGGAAACAAGGGAAGACAAACATGACAAGGAACTGTCACAGAACAATCAAGAATAGAGAAGACTGGACAAATCCTGATTAAACTAAAAAAAGAACATTGGAGTCACACTTTCCTGCAAAATATAATATTTCTACCTGAAATATAACCTCATATAAATTTTTATATCGTCACCCAATAGTCTCACCTTTCATATTAACCCAGCCTTAAACCTCATAAATCCAACCAACAAAACAGCCGATGGACAAACAACATACTGAAAGGTGGAATTAATTCCTTCAGCAAAGGGATGACTGTAAAATGGAGACAATTGACTTTGACTCAGCAGTCCATCACAAGCAGAACTCCCAATTAATACTGAATGTTTTTGCAAAGGCAATTATTGTAACCACATTTGTCGTATTGTGTGTAAGAGGGATCGATGTGCAGTTCTTCTCCTAAGTATTCCAAAAAGAAATTAAAATGTTTTAGTTTTGATATATTGAAATAATAATTCAGGTACATGAAGTCTTCATTGTTAGCAGAAATTTTAAAAGCCCCCAAAATATAATTAATATCTGATATGTATATTACAGGCTGAAGTAAAAAGTATGTCTCATTTAAAGTGGAAAAAAAGATTTATATATAATATTTTTACAGCAGTTTTTGGGAAGATGACACTTTTTGTCATTAGGGACAAATATGTTAGTATCTAAGTAGATTTACTTAGGTACAATTTTGAAGTACTTATATTATTACGGATTAAAAATTGGTTTAAACTGTGTAGTTCCTTTTCATATTTGATGCGTACAAATATCACTTGAAAACACTTTAACAACTATGTAAAGTTGGCATCACATCATGTTAAGGTTTCTGACAGGACCCCTTGTCAGACTTTCCTCTGACTTTCTGTCAATATTCTGAAAAGCGTTGGTACGGTGGGTAAGTGCTGCTGCTGCAATGATTACGTTACCTGTACCCCACCTCCATCAGCACTCCTGAGCTTTCAGCGTAGTTGAATGGAAAGCCCGATACTTCATTATTTGATGCCTGAGGCGATCAGTGACATACTATATGAAGATATAGGACCAAGATTCCACACTAAGGGGGTCTGGTGACTCAATGGGTAAAGCATCTGGGATGCAGAAGGCCGCAGGTTAGAATCCGACCAGACCTGGTGTTGCAGCAGGAAGGGCATCCGGTAGAAAAAAATTCTTGCCTTGTCCTGAAAGGACGAGCTGAAAACCATTATTCTTTGACCAGGGTTCGACTCTGCTGTTGTTGTAGCTTTTTGTCTTTTAGGAAATGTTAGGAATTAATCTTGTAACATATCCATGTCATTTCTGGAGCGTTCAATACTGGCATTAATATGATACCAAAGGATTAAAAAAAGTTCCACAATTTGACACCTTATGAGGCGTCATTATCTGATGCAGTGGATTAGAATGTGTTGGTTAAATCTGTTTAATATAGTATATTAAAGTTCTTTTTTGTTTATTGTGCAGTTCTACACCACTGGGGCTCACAGTTCACGAAAAATAGGTTGTGTGACGAGCTAACACTTTGAAACCAGTGTGACACACACGCACACACACACACACACACACACACACACACAGAGGCTGACATGTACAATATAATGGGAATCTACAGTCATCAAATGGAAAAGAAGTAAAATCCATTAGAGAAGTTAGTCAGTCACCCTGTGAGTCTTGCTGCCAGGAAAGAAGACAGTTGCCCCCTGGGAAATGTGGTTCTCAGTAGTGTAGTCGATTGTGACCTCAGCAGAATGAGATCAGTGGAACTGTCTAAGTCATCGTTTTGTTAGTGACACAGCAGGGGGGGGGGCACCTTACTCAGAGGTGCTGTTACCTGCTCACAGCCACAGCTTCAAAGCATCAATAACCCCAGAGTAAAAATAAAAGCCTGCTATTTGTTGCTGTCCCCCCTCACCCACTTTAACCCACCCAGCCTGGGCTCATCCCCCCTCTTTCAGCAGGTACCCCTGGTTATATGACAGAACGAAGAACTAATACATACCTGCCTTTAGTATTGTCCCCAGGAAACAAAAGGCTTGAACAACATTTGAATAAGATGTTTTAGCTTGTGTGGGTGAGCTTCCATCTGTGTGCGGATGCTTACTTATGCTTTTTCAAGTGTGCGTCTTTGTGTTTGGAGATCTGAGCCATAAAGTGGGAACCTAACTACCACTAAACCTTTATTCCTGATGTTTACAGATCAGAGAGCGGTGAAAGCTCTACCTTATGTCTCCTCTTTCTTTTTCAAAATCTTTGACCTTTGTATTTTCGACAGATGGAGTTTACTTGCAAGGTGAGTTGTCACATTTGACCGTGTTACTTAAACAAAGTCAGTGTTTTCTGCTGCTCAGTCAGATGGCATTATTTTTTTGTATTTGTTCCTCTTTTTGAGTTAAAAATGACAGACGAGGGGTAATCTAGGCAATGTGCTTAATGGCACTAAAACAATGAGGACTAGATGACATCTGCATCTGAGTGTTGGCACACGATGGGTTTGCCATTAATTGGTGATTCTAAAATGTCCTGTAGGAGTGACTGTGACTTTGAATGTCTTTCTGTGTACGTCTCTCTGTGTTGGCCCTGAAATAGACTGGCGATCTGTCCAGGTTGTACCCCGCCTCTCACCCTATGACAGCTGGGATTACAAATAATGGATGCTTTGATGGATGTTGTGTCACTGTTTGCTTGTACATTTTTAGCCACATTAGCAGAATTTTTCCAATAAGGAGCAAATTATTAGAACTTTGGTAATGTCCTCATCTAAGTTTGTCAACACCTTATGTAATACTCCGATATTCCAAGGTCTGCATTGCATTGGCTCCAAGAGCTCAACACACTGCACATTTAGAAAACAACTTCACCAATTTTGCAACACAGGTGCAATGTTTAGTAAAAAATGATGCAAAAACATTGAACGCAACCAAACACATGAACACACTGCAAATAGAGAAAACCCCAACAAATACAGAAATGTGCTGCATATAGAAAATGCAATTCAAAAACAGCAAACATAACGTATGGAACTGTTTCCAGGGGCACGTACATATATTACATGTGTAGATCATTGTAAAGCAAATAGAAAACATAAATGTTTGTTCTTTGACCAGTGCCAGTTGACTTCCTAATGCACACCATAGCAACAAGAAGCATTTCCCAGGCATGTTTGTCGATTTTTAATTACATTTTTCCATGCACACCAACACACCCACCCCCCCAGCCCATCCACAATTTTTCCAGAAGGGGCACTAACAGCTCCAGAAGTAGTTGCATCTACCACAGGAGCTGTTAATTCAGTTCTACCCTGCTGTCACTGAGTCTGTCCCACGCACATCCATCACAGTCTGGTTTGCAGCAGTCACCAAAAATGGCAAGAACAGACTGCAGTGGACAGTAAGGACTGCAAAGGAATCACTGGTGCACCACTGTCAAAGCTCCACGACTTACACTCCCCAAGAGCCAGGAAATGGACAAGGAACCTCTTCCACCTTCTTTCCTCTGGCAGGTGCTATAAAGCTCAGTTTGCTACAACTCCCAGACTGTGGAACAGCATCTTTCCACAGGCCATCACACACATTAACAGCTAATCATTTTCAGTTGCTACAGTACATTGCTGCTCTGCACACTGTTCATGCCAGACCCACTAATACTCAAAGACTAAACCCCCACACAAGGAACCGCCTTAGACGTTACACCCACGCAGCACTTTAGGTATGCGAGAGATTGTGTGGGGACCACCAGACATGCTGCACCTTAGAATTTGTTTTCTTTATGTCTTATATTGTTCTCACACTGTGTAATTTATATTCTGTACTTTCTTTGACAGTTACCAACAACTAAAGTAAATTTCTTGGACAGCATGTGTAAGATATGTAATATTGGTAAAGCTGGTTCTATTGTATCATATTTTAATGGTATAATTTTAAACAGGTTAGCATTCTGACATTAGCATCCAGCTAGGTGTACAGCTGTGCTTCAGAAACTTAAGAAAGGCTGCAGATGTACTTTTTGTTCATCTCCCTCTCTCTCTCTCTGTTTGTTATGAATTTAAATTATGTTTTAATGTCTGTATCTTTAAATCATTTTCCATCTCTGACTGAATTGCCAGTTTGTATTATATGAATGTGTGACATATCAAAGTCCCCTTCGAAAAGACATTGAACCCAAGATTGTCCCTGGTGTGTGTGCTGTTTACTTGTAAGTCACATTGGATTAAAATTTTTAATGATAAATTGTAATTGTCCTTAGACAGGGAAGGAGCGATTCATCATCATCTAACAAAATGCTGCAGAAATGTGGATTTAATTGAGATGGGACAAAGGTACAGTAAGGTGACACTCCTCTACTGACCCACTATGGCAGCAGTGCTGAGCTACTGCGGTGACAGAACCATGACAGAAAGTCAAAACACAGAATCCAACTCACCAACAGAAAGACAGGGGAACCTCACATAAACCTTCCATTCTTTATTGTTTTCACCATGAAAGTTTAAGAATCTTCTGGAGGGAGAAGATTCTGTTCTTCAAGGAAGTCTGTTGTTGAGTGCGGGCCCTGAGTGGGTCCTCCCTGATGTAGGCAGTTTGATTGTGTCCACGTCCACACTGGATGTAGAGTGAAGCAGCTGTGGACTCACTCTTGAACATACAGTGGGGGAGTTTTTATTAGCCAACCAGAGTGGCTGAACTCTTATAGAGCATCACCAGGTGAGATACCACATGTCTTCTGCTGTTTATGCACCATAGACTTTAAACAGTCAGAATAAAGTTTATGGTGAAGTTATTTTTGCTCTGCCAAACTTACAGCTATACAGTAGCCGCAAGAAAATACTGAAGCTATAATTACTGTGCTGTATTCTGTTACACACAAACAATGTGTCAAAACACAGCACTTCGGTTTCAGGTAAGGTCGGACTCAAATACTGTTTACTTTTGGAAAACCTTGCATATACTGTATACTGTTTATGATACACTCAACATGTTTCCATCTGCAAAGAAAATAAAACTTAATTCCCTGACAACAGCACTCAGCAGCATTCCCCGCTCCTTTATCGATTATCTAGAAGGTGAATGATCATTGATCGGCTTGAAGATAGCAATGGTGATGTTGAATAATTCAGGCAATCAGCAGAGCAAAGTGCTTTGTAGTGAAAGGCTGATGCATCAACATTTATGAAACAAGACCCCAGAGCAGAGCGAGACAAAGTCCCAGTTAGAAATGATAATGCAGTTTGTGTGTGTGTGTGTGTGTTTGTGTGCTCGGAAAGTCACAGAAGGTATGGCCTGCCTGAGGGCAGTCCTCACTGCTCTGTGTGAAAGATATGGGGGTGGCACTGCCACACAGCCTGAGAGGATACGCTGTCTGAGGTCTGAGATGGAAGGAGGATGGGGAAGAGAGAGAGAGAGAGAGAGAGAGAGAGAGAGAGAGAGAGAAAGAGAGAGAGAGAGACACACATACACAGTCTATCATCTGTGGAGCTCCTGATAGACTGAGGGAAACAGAGAAAGAGTGAGAAGAGCAGAGGAGAGGGAGGGAGGGAGATAAGCGCCTTAGAGGGTGGGAAAGATAATGGCAGATAGGGAAAGCAGCATGGAGGCCAAAAGTGAGCGAGCGAGACAGACACAGGAAGAGAAAGAGGGAGATATAGAGGAGGCGAGAGGCTGAATTTAATAAATTAGATCAGGCGCCTTGCTGGTTTCCTAGCAACGCAGACAAGACGAGCCTGGTCTGGCCTGGTCTGTGCTCAAGAGTAAAGGTCTTTCTCCTGCACCTCTACTTCAGTCTGCCTCTGCCTGTCCTCCTCCTCCTCCTCCTCCTCCACCTCTGCTCCCTCATTACAGGCCTGGACACAATCACAATCATAGTTACAGACAAGGATGTTTAGAGGCAGGTCTATGTATTTAGGTATGGTGATGCTACTGATTTACAACTTACACTCTTAAATGAAACAGACGTGATTATTATTTCCAAATGATATCACAACACATTCATTAAAAATTGTGATTTTGTACATTCTGTTACTCATCAAAAATGATTATGATGTCACAAATTAAACTGCCCCTGCTCTTTGGAGCTCAGTGACGATTTTAACATTAAACATGTAGCAAACATCAGTCATCATCATAATTTATATAACGTTTTATTCATTTATTGCACACATCCCCACTGCATATTCTAAACTTAATTTTATTAATCTTTTGATTTTCTTTGTTCTGACTGACAGATCTTGAAGGTTTGAATAATTTGAAGGTTTGAATTTGATTAATGCTTTAATTTCTAAAGCATTTTTCCCTATATTTGCATAATCTACTGTAGGATTTAGGCTGCTCAACAGTTCAGGGCCTCCTAGTATTTCTTACTTTTTAACATTCCATATGTTTTCAGTAAAGGACAGATCTGGGATGTAGACAGGCCAATGTAGAAGTCTTTACTACTGAGCCATGATATTTTAATATGTGAAGAAAATGGTTTGACATTGTGTTGCTAAAATAAACACATTTAAGTTTGATGCCAAAAAAAAATCTCAATTTGTATTGGCAAGCATATTACCTAATACACCAAAAAAATAATATATTAATAATAAAGTGTCCAATTACTGCTGAAGGCCAAATGCCAAGATAAATAAATAAGTGCATATTGAGTATAGATCCTATATCTGTTACAGCTCTAATATTTATTACCAACGCTCACCCCAGTGTTAGCATTTTGATGTAGGTACTTCAATGAGAAGGTGATTTGAAAATCTCAGTGGTCTGGTTGGTTTGTGATCACTTAAAAGCTCAGGATGATGTTGTGGGGTCTGGCCAGTCAAAGCATAAAAAAAAACTTAGCAAACTTAAAACCAATTATCCTCTCTGTATTCAATTGGGAGCCAGTACAAGAATGAGAGGACAGGGTTCTGTGCCAGTCAGAAGACAAGCTGCTTATTGTTAAACCAACTAAAAGCTGAGTTGGAGGTAAGAAGGCAGCAGAGTTTCTGGCTCTTGTTTATGTATGGTTGTTTCTTTGCATAGTCGAGTTTGTGATTGTAAATAGAAACTGTGTTCCTGAGCCCATGCACAGTTTCTCTACAGAATTATGTCTGTTTGCAATGCAGCAGCCCCTGAGGGTCCGGAGATCACGGCCAGTTAGAACTGGTCTTTGGCCTTGTCTCTTGTGTAAAGAGGTTTCTCTGGATTCTCTGATAATTTAAAGATATAATCAACAGTAGATGATGAAATCCCAAAACTCTATTCGATTTTAAATAAAGCTGCCTTGCATTTTTTTCAAAACATCTTTCTGGCAAACGTCTACTTCCACATTTGATTTGTTGTTCTATTTACAAGCAAAAAAATTATTTGCATATCATTAATTATGAAAAATTTCCTGACGTCGAGTGCCATACAGCAGTACTAATGCAGCCTTACACAAATTGCAGCTGAGAAAGAAGATAATCAGACTGCATGGATTTTCCTATCAGCTCCATCCTCTCCTGTGAGTATTGGATCTGTACCGTTGCACTAGATTGCAGCAGCACAACTACAGTATGTAACCTGGGCAAACCGGGGGCTCATAGCAGAGGCTTTGATCTGCTACAGCAGCTGTTTGATAGCTGTCTGCTCAAGAAGCTTAAAGGCATGAAACTGATCTGCTCTGTCCAGTCACAACAGCATTATTATACATTATCTGTCAACGGTTTAGGAAGCAGGTAAAATATGCTCTGCATAAGTTCAAGTGTATTTGGGCCAATTTTTGTGATGATGCTGCACCTTCAGTCCTACCATCTGATTTGAGTGTGACTGTGTGTTTGAATATTCCAGCTCCGGTAATCAGTGCTGCGATTGTGTGGAATATTCTCAGTCAGTGGAGTGACTCACAGGTCTATAGTGGCCCCACCCTGTCATGTTGTGTTTAATGCGCTCATGTCAGAGGAAGGACAGCATTGGTGTAGCTTTACAGTAAATACCCTGAGGTGCACTCCAAGACAAATTGCTTGATATTCAAGTAATGCTGATAAACCACAGAGGACCACTCTGGTTTCACAAGTCTGGGGGTGTGGGTGGGGATACATTTCCATGTATAAGATGTGAGCCTCCATATAAATTGTCAATACGAGGTACAGCCTTATGTGATTATCTGTCTACAAATGCATAGTCCTAATTAAGCGTCTTGATGATGTTTATGAAATTCCTTCTGTTTCCAAGGCGAATCATCAGCTACTGTACCACTCAGAGGAAACTTCATTACACCCACCTCAATCATTCTCCAAACAGCTGAGTGGGACAAAAGTGCCTCTATTTGGCTCCACGTGACTTGGGATTACTTTCATGAGCTTGTATATTTGCACTTTATTGATCAGAGAGCAGGGAGAACAAAAACAGATACAATGTCTTTCGCGATCAATACCAGCGTTAATGTTGAGGCTGGATCTTCGGATGAAAGCAGAGGGGAAGAAAACTATGTACATGAACCTGCCAACCTCAATCAATCTGTAGCGGCCTCTGTCCTGACCGTCCTCAAACACACTTTGGTATTTGCCAAAATAGAAACATGTTACATTTTGATGTCAGTTTTGTTTTTTGTTTTTTTAAGTAGAAATTAAAAAGCTGCAAATAATCCGATAGTAGTGCAAAACACAGCAGAATGTGGAGAGTTCCACAAGCTCCACATCTTGTCATCTACATATGATTGTCCTCTAGTGGTCATGTTGGGAAACTACACAGGCTGTCTGCTCAACACGAACATGTAGGGATCATTTTTTGCACTGGCAGAAGGCTGACAGCTTCAAAATGATAAGGGGAGCTGAAGGAAAAATATTGATTCATCTGTCACTTGTGCTCCATTAAAATGAAAGGCAAAAGCAGAAGAGTGTTGCATCACAGATTAAACATATCATGCAAACAGGTTTATAAAGCTACATTATCCATATGTGCCAGAAAAGCAAGTGGACAATAAATATACAATCGGTGTTTTACGTGTACAGTAAAATATGGCAGCATGAGTTGAGGATCAAAGAAAGAGGATCACAGTCATCACTTCATTTACCAAAGCTTCATTAAACAGGCTTTCAGCCATCTGGCCTTCATCAGTGTCACAATCATGCAGGATAACTGCCTTTTACACACCAAACACACGTGATTCTTTTTACGGTAATAAGTGCTGCACCTGGCAAGGCAGTCAGGTTTTTTTTTTCAGTGGTATTATTTAAAATGTCAAAATGCATTCCAATGATTTCTACATACTAGAGTTAATCAGCTAAGTCAGTATCTTTAGAATATTAAAGCTGGAATTGACTTGTAGCTATGTTACAGTACATTTAAGTTGCATACCAGCCACTTTCGAAGCCGCTGACAAAACATTTCTTCAAATACTAACTCTTCCAGCTGCAGGCCAAAAGGTAGATAGTTAGATAGGTAGACCAACACAGAGTGACATACACAGACAGACGACCATTCACACTCACATTCACACTTACAAGCAATTTTAGTCAGTAATTATTACAAATTAATCTAACATACAAGTGTTTGAACTGTGGGAGGAAACTGGAGCATAAGGAGTAAACACATGCAAACTCCACAAAGAAAGGTCACTGTCGGCTGGGGTGCGAACCCCTTCTAGTTGTGAGGCAGCAGCAGCAACCACTCCCCTACCGTGCTGCCACAGTCATCAAATGTGAATATGGAAGTAGTATGATAAAAATAATTTCGTTCATGATGCCACTGTATATATTACCTAGTATGTAGATACCTGTAAAGTGTAAATGAAACCAGAATAAAGAGGTTAATTGTAACTCCCCAGTAGAGTATAGAAAGATCAAGTGTATATCAGTAATGACCCGGAATTACCCTGGTTAAATGCTCTGTTTTCATGTACGTGTGTATGTACTATTTCTTTAAAAAAAAAAAACAGACTAAAAATGTTGGTTTAGATTTTAAATATCAGATTTTTTATTTATTTTTACAAATCCACTATAGCGTTAAAAAATCGGGAGGGTGTGACGTGTGTGGAGCTCTTCATCCCTGACGTCTAAAGTGGATCTAGACTTCAAGAGTATATAAAGATATTACTAGCCTTTAGCGTCTTTTGTTTCAGGGCACAACGATTGTATTAGCCCTTTAAAAATGCATTATTATTAAAAGTCCAGCCCAGATGTCCAAAACGTTTTAAAACCCAGTAAAAAAAAAAAAAAAGTAATATTTCCCTGTAACAAACCAGTACCAACACTGCTGTGCAAACACAATGTCCAAGACCATTAGTAAAATAGTTCAAACTTATCCCCTAAGTTGACACCTCATTAAACTCGGACTCTCTTCCTTTCATGTTATAAACACAGAAACTATTTCAGACACTAGTTCACTTGCATTTATGAAATAGTTTCTGTGTTTATAACATAAAAGGAAGAGAGTCCGGGTTCAGACACTAGTTCACTTGTATTTATGGGGGCGGCTGTACCTCAGTTGGTAAAGGCAGTCAGTGGTTCGATCCCCACTGCCGGCTACATGTCGAAGTGTCTCTGGTTAAGACACTGAACCCCTAACAGCCCATTCCCATCTCCAGCTGTTCAGTGCCGGTCCAAGCCCGGTAGAAATGGACACAGACACTGATCCAAAGAGGTTCAGTAGGTTACCCACTGTTTGTTTTTTTTTTAATGTAGATTATTCTAATTTGTACAGAAACACTCCAGTTGCTGACACAAGTGGGCAAGTGGTTATTTTGTTGTACTTCACCAGGATCAGAAATTAAAAACAAAAGGTCAAACTCCTCCACTCCACAAGCCTGGTTTACTCTGTTGTAAAACCTGTTAAATTGTAAATGAACTTGCTTAACAATATGTTGTGTTGTTGTGTGTAGAGCATTATACAAAGAAGCACAAAAGCTCCGAGGGTTCAATTTGACCAGTTTAGCAGGTGAGGCCAGAGTTTTACAAGTGGGACATATTAGTCTCAGTGCAGTTCTCTGCATAACTAATGATTAAACTCATTATTGGGCTTCCCACACTAATGATGGTTAGGTTCAGGACTAATATAAAAAAAAAAAAAAAAGAATTGCTGGGTTATTGTAGGCTTGTTAATGCACCGAAGCCAAATTAAATTATGTTTCATTTTCTTTAAAACAAGGTTTTTTCTGAATGACGATTCAGTCTTTTGCTGCCATGTCTTTGAGCAGTGTGCAATTCTTGGGTCTTTCCTGCAGGTACAAACAACCAATAGGAGGTGAGGGAAGCAGTTTGTTTAAAGCCTGAGCTGTGAAACATGCTGGTCATAGTTGGTGACGAAGCTGTGAATGCATGTGTCTGAACAACATATCTGAACTGGCCCCTTTAAACCGTAAATCTACAGAACAGTGAAGCATAGTGTCTGGGGTAGAGCGTACACCATCGCATTGAGTTGGTTCTAAAAGCAGAACATTTGTATTGACTAATGTCATTTGCAGTAAATATACACTGTAGGCAGAGACAGAAAACTAAATTAAAAGCAAAGTTATCTGAAATTCCAGTTGAGCAGACAGAAACTTCTATTTCTCTAAAATCCTTGTAAATTATTGATTTTAGAATTGTTCTTTAAATTAGAAAGATCGGTGTAAACATTGAGGTCACAATGAATTTGAAATTCATCAATTTCCCATTTTTAGGGGCTGAAAAGTATTCAGCCAAATACACATAATTCTAAATAAAAATAGCTTATATAGTTTGTTGCAGATCTTTACAGACAAGTCTGGAGCCCCATAAGATCGCTAGATGCTGGATTTCTTCCTCGGTGAAGCTCTTTCAGGCCTTTGACTGTAGCAGTTTTCACTTCCTATTAGTTTTTAGTGCCTTCAGCATGTGATGCAACTCATCTGGATTCCGTCCAGGTGACTGACTTGGCCAGAATTACAGAACATTCCCCTTCAATGCTGCTTTTGTCGGCAGTTAGAAAGGAAACGGTTTCATCTGCACCCCAGCACCACCTCCACCATGCTTCACAGATGAGGGAATAGCTTGAGATCACGAGTCTTCCAAACTCTTAACTCTTAGCACCATGGCAGCTCTTTGGACTTCATAATTATAAACACCAAATTCCAATTGCAAATGCCACAATATAAGTACCACACATGCCACAAAACAGCTTAGCACATATTTGTCCAATTCTTCTCGAATGGTTGTAATTCCTTCATTGACGTTTAAAAAAAAAAACACCTTTGTTAAAAGATGACTGTCTACATTTAAAGTAAATGAAAATACGTGTAGGCACTGATACAACAATAAGATTTATTGCACCTCTTTTCTGACACAAGTGCAGTCCAGTCTAAGCACGTCACAGGAAAGCAAAGGCTGTTTAATAGTAGCTGTATTCACTGCTGCAGAGGCAGTGCTATTGTATTGTCAACACATAAAAAACAAAAATCCACAGGTTAAGCACTGTACAGGAAATACCAAACAACCGACACCGTAAGTGAGCTTTTAGAAAGCGGATTGCATTTTAGTCTGATATCAATGATATCTGATATCAATACTAGGGTATTTTAATTTTCATATTATTATTGTACACAGTATATGAACCAAAAATGAAATGGAACTATACTTTTAACACACACACACTATATATATATAAAAAAACACACACACACAGGTGATGGTAATGTAATTAATTTATCTTCACAAAGTTGATTTATTTCACTAATTCCATTCAAGAAGTGAAACTTGTATGTTGTATACATTCATTCCACACAGACTGATATATTTCAAGTGTTATTTATTTTAACTTTGATGATTATAAGTGACAACTAATGAAAACCCCAAATTCAGTATCTCAGAAAATTAGAATATTACTTAAGACCAATACAAAGAAGGGATTTTTAAGAAATCTTGGCCAACTGAAAAGTATGAACATGAAAAGTATGAGCACGTACAGCACTTAGTTTGGGCTCCTTTTGCCTTAAGTACTGCAGCAGTGCGCCGTGGCATGGAGTCGATCAGTCTGTGGCACTGGTCAGGTGTTATGAGAGCCGAGGTTGCTCTGATAGTGGTCTTCAGCTCTTCTGCATTGTTGGGTCTGGCATATCGCATCTTCCTCTTCACAATGCCCCATAGATTTTCTATGGGGTTAAGGTCAGGCGAGTTTGCTGGCCAATCAAGAACAGGGATACCATGGTCCTTAAACCAGGTACTGGTTGATTTGGCATTGTGTTTAGGTTCCTGTTGGAAAATTAAATCTGCATCTCCATAAAGTTGGTCAGCAGCAGGAAGTATGAACTGCTCTAAAACGTCCTGGTATACAGCTGCATTGACCTTGGACCTCAGAAAACACAGAGGAGAAACACCAGCAGATGACATGGCACCAAAACCATCACTGACTGTGGAAACGCCGTCTGTTGTTCAAGAGTGGCTTGACACAAGGACCGCGACAGCTGAAACCCATGTCTTGCATACGTCTGTGCGTAGTGGTTCTTGAAGCACTGACTCCAGCTGCAGTCCAGTCCTTTTTGTCTTTAGCCCAGGCGAGCCAGCCTCTTTTGCAATGACCTTTTGTGTCTTGCCCTCTTTGTGCAAGGTATCAAGGTGTCTTTTGGACAACTCTCTAATCAGCAGTCTTCCCCATGATTGTGTAGCCTACAGAACTAGACTGAGAGACCATTTAAAGGCCTTTGCAGGTGTTTTGAATTAATTAGCTGAGTAGAGGAAAAATCCTTTCTTTGTATTGGTCTTAAGTAATATTCTAATTTTCTGAGATACTGAATTTGGGCTTTTCATTAGTTGTCAGTAATAATCATCAAAATTAAAAGAAATAAACACTTGAAATACTGTTTATCAGTCTGTGTGGATGAATGTATGTATACATGTATACATTCTACAAGTTTCACTTCTTGAATGGAATTAGTGAACTGCTAATATTATTCTAATATTCTAATTATATGACGAGCGTGTGTGTTGTGTGTGTATATGTGTATATGTGTGTATATATATATATTTATTCTGTGGTTATATAAGTCATTTAAAGTTATTTTGATTGCACAACAAAGACAACATATCGAATGTTGAAAGAAAGAAATGATTTTCTTTCGTCTTTGTATTTCCTTATTTTGGTCCCAGTCTTATCTAACCGACAGAAGCTTTTCTGAATATATTGTAGAGCATTTCTCTACTGTAGCTTCGCTCTCCTGCTGGGTAGCCCAGGGTTCAACTTTGGGCCCTGTCCCTCTTTCCCCATTATTTACTTCCCCTAGGATGAATTTTAATAAAATAAAGTTTTACTGCTATGCTGACAATTTCCACATCTATCTCCCTTTGAGTTTCAAGAAAAGTAACTCATTACACTGTCAGAGTTTATGGGAGAAGTGGCTCACTCATAACTCGAGTTCTACCTGCAACATTAATTGCAATTTTGGCTCTCTTGCTCCTCATCTAAAGATTGAGAAGAAACCTGGGGGTTTTCCTCAATTGCTTGTGAGTCAGATCAGTTCAGTTTTTATAACAAGTTCAACTGAAGCTCATAGCCAAGCAGTGTCTCCCTTTAGGTGATTTGGATAAAGCTGCCCATGCGTTTTTGAGTTCAAGGCTGAATTAGGAATCTTTAAATAGGAGTCAGTCCCTATTTTGAGGGAATCAGTCCTTCATCTCCAACTTGATTTCAGCTTGTTGAAAATGCAGCAGCTCACCTCCTCGCAGGGACAGACAAATGTGATCACAAAAATACACTTGTCTTTTTAGCCTTGCATTGGTTACCAATCAACTATAGAATTATTTTAAGTTTATTGCGTTTTTTAAAGCTGTGACTGGTCAGGCCCCACAGTATCTTCTTGAGCTTTAAAATTAACCATTAAGCTCTTTAAAACACCTTCACCCATCACCAATATTAACTTATTTAATATTGCATTCGACCTTCAGAAGGAATTGGACCCTTTATTAGTATCGTCTTCTTTTATTAGTGCCTTTGGTGATATGCTTGTGTAGTAAAATTCTCCATTTTGTCCTATTTTTAACTGTAACTTAATTCTGATATTTTCTTTTGTTTTTTGGTGCATTTTAAAGGGTATATAAGGTAATTTTACATTTGTAGCTGTTGCAGTTTCTTGAAGTTTTAAAAATGCTATATCAGTAATGCATTTTTATTGTTTTTTGTATTATCTACTGTATATTTAAAATGGTTGAGGTGATATAGAAAACTGCCCTGTGGTCTGATAAGTCAGTCAGGGATGCTATATCCCTCATGCTAAAGACACTCTGACTTTTCATTATTTCACAGTTCAAAAGTCAGTGGTACTGTGTGGGTCCATTATTGCACATGACATGGTTAACTTATACAGGCATTCACATTGAATGATACATACAGGTTTTGGAAAACATATAGCACCACCCATACACTGTACTTTTCTAGGGAAAGCCTCATTTGTCTCAGCAACACAATGTCAAACGACATTATGAATGCATGGCTCAGTAGTAAAAGAGTCTGGGTGTCAAATGGGCCCTCCTGAAGTCCAGAACTGTCACCCACTGAAAACATTTGGAGCATTTTGCAGTAGAAAATATACCCCAGGAGAGCCCAAACTGTTGAACTCTAGCAAGAAGGAATGTTTCTGTCCAAATTAAAGCAACTGATGTCCTCAGTTCCCAAACACTTAAAGAAGATTGCTAATAAAAAGATTGGATGCAACACAGTGGTAAACATGACCCTGTCCCAACTTTTTGATAGGTGATGAATATTTTTGATATTGGTGATGACATTTTTGATCAATCATTTTGATTGATTTTGAGACATTTGATATGCTAGGCTTTAATATATGTTTTACGTGTTTTGAAAATGGCTGCACTCTCTATTTTTATTTTATTTGTTCTGGAATTGGGTTTTGTACTGTATATTGTACTTTTACTGAACACCCATGCTTTGCGGTTGCTTGTGGGATCAGAACATTTGAACATTTGCCACTTTTTTTTCAATTTCTTCACTGCATTTGAAAGTGGGAATTCAGTTAAACTGTTTAACCAAATAGCACCACTTTTGTGTTTGTGTGTTTGAGCTGCACAATGTACTGC